>NW_006400839.1:0-944 GCF_000299155.1 Elephantulus edwardii | reverse complement strand
ACCAAATATTTTTTTTCCCAGTCTGTGGCTTCCCTTTTTACCCTGTTGGAGAAGTTTTTGGATGTGCATAGGGATTTGATTCTTAGAAGGTCCTGTTCATCTATCTTATCCTCTCCTGGTTGTAGATTTTTCAGGACGCTTCGACGACTGTTTATGTTCTGGATTAGGATTTTTAGAGTTCTTTCAAGCTTTTCTTTAATGAAGTTTATAGTCCTAGGTTTTCCTAGGTCTCAGAGATATATTCTTACCCTCTATGAACTTTTATAAGTGTTGATAATTGTGGAGGGGCTTTAGGCCTTTAGTTCACAGGGTCGCTATGAGTTGTGCTCAACTCGAAGGCAATCAACAACAAGAAGTTAGAATTTTAATAAGCTTATGAGGCATCTCATGGCCTCGTGGTAAGAAAGTGCACTGCAATCTCAAAGGCATGAGGTCTGAATCCACCAGCTGCTGTGCAGGAGAAGGATGGGATATTCCCTCTTGAACAATTATACTGCCTTTGAAAATCAAATGAATGGTCAGCTATGAGTCTGTTCTGACTCTATGACACACACAACAACAACAACGGGCAGCTTGAGATATTTTTTAATGTTTTTCTTAGAGTATATTAAATACATATTGCTGACCTGCCAGTGGTTTTTCAGAGGCAGTTAATCAACTGAGAGGAAATTGCCCATCCTTCTCCCTGGAGCAGCTGGTGGATGCCAAGCACATGCCTTCAGGATGCAGTGCAGCTTCTTTACAGCCAGGTGACCAGAGCCCACTGCTAACCCCAATGAATGCAGCCTGGAATCCACCAGCTGCTTCAGGGGAGAAAGACGGGTAACCTCTCCCGTAAAATTTACCGCCTGCGAAAACCTGCTGGAGAATCAGCTACGAGCCCGTTCCAACTCGATGGTTCACAACAACAGCAATATAACTACCTAAAAAGTAACCACTGTTTG
>NW_006400838.1:8031-13446 GCF_000299155.1 Elephantulus edwardii | reverse complement strand
GTGAAGATCTTCTCTTACTACTCTAAAGGGCCTCTTTGGCAGTAGGAAACACATAGACTATTATGGAGATTGATTTTGGAATTTAGATGCACTGTTATCATTTGTTCTTACCCATACATGTTCATATCCTTGAAGATGTATCATGGAACTGTTGCAGCCTAGAAGGCACAAATTTAACTAACGTGTTAAAAGTCCATGAGTCAAAAATTAAAAGCAATAATATTCCAAGGAGAGGTTCTAACAGTGGCACAAATCAAGTTACAGAGGGAAGGTAGTTCCTATAATAAAAGGCTTATTGACTAGCACTTTGTCTATTATAGTATAAAGGTTAGGAACCACAAGATGTAGAGGCTCAACTATGTCATTTATTGTTCTTAAGTACTGGAGCAAATTCCATATACCATGGGGTTGTTTTACAGCTCCGAAATCCGCATGCAAGGCAGAGGTGAAGTAAGGAACTGGTTATGACGTTTTCTGTCAATTCCAACAACTAAGAAATAGTGACAAGAACTGGGACCTCAGAAGGCTTTTAGAACCAAATAATAGGCTCTTGTGTCCAGGAGAAAATGAATATACTTACCAGTAATGTTAATGTTCACCCATGGCTCTTCTGGGAGGATCTGAATCATTGAAGCATCCTCCTTTGTTTCCAACTGGGAGCTGGGGCCTGTCAGTCCTGTCAACCACGAGGACCTGATGTGGCCCACCCTTGGCCAAGTGTCCTTCAGATTCACACTTAAAGCAAGTGAGTGGGAGCTTCCTCTCTACTCCCTTGCCTTTCTGTGGCTCTCATCTGTGACACTGTCTACTGAAGTAGCCCAGCTTTCCACAGTGGAAGCAATTCTGACCTCCTTTATTACCTTTGGGTGGCATTGTTTATGAGTAAGACTTCCTTTTCCTGACACAGGCCCTAAACTGGCAGCAATAGCTGCCCAAATAATTTTGGCCATCCTCTGGTCTTTTCTCTTCCCTCTAGATCCCAGTTGTTAAAAGAGGAAAAAATTGAAACAAATATATAACAAAAAATTTTGAACAATATAATCTTTTAAGTTTAAGGCTAGAAATATTATCAATATGATCATTTCCAATCCAGAGATACATGTTCCAATGCAGTTCCTATTTTCCATGAATGGTTTTGGTAAGAAGAATATTGTAAATGTGGATACAGTTCCACTATTCCTCCTCCATGCCATGATATAGTGTTATTAGCACGAGCAGTTATAAATCCATTGCCTTCCTTACTCTAACTTAATTTTTTTTAATTTGAATTTATTGTTAATTTCCGTAAAAATTTACAGAGACTTTGTATTTCCATTTATTCATTGTTACACATTTCTCCCCTCCCCACCCTCCCCCCAAGAACACTACCCTCTTGGAAAAGTAAAAGAAAAATTCTTTCATTGTTTTACAAACCCTCCCCCAAGTCCACTCCACCATGTAGCCTTCACTCTAGACTCCTGTCATGACAAAAATACCTAATCACATATCCCTTTTAAACAGTTTTCTCCCTCATCTGTTTCAGTGCAGTATACATTATTGAACCAATCTTTCTTAGTCTCTCCCCAACCCCGATGTCAGTCCTGTTTTACTACAGTGGCACCACGCAGTATTTGTCCCTTTGTGACTGGGATACTTTACTCAGCATAATGTCCTCCAGAGTCACCCATTTTGAATAATATTGCATGAGTTCCTTGTTTTCAGTGCAGCGTAGTATTCCATTGTGTGAATATACCACAGCTCCTCTATCTATTCGTTTGTTAATGGGCACTTATGTTGTTTCCAACTCCTTGCTACTGTGAACAAAGCTGCAATAAACATAGGTGTGCATATATCTGTTTGGCTGTCAGTTATGGTCTCTTTGGAATATATTCCCAGTAGTGCAATTGCTAGGTCAAATGGTAGCTCTATTTGCAACTTTTTGAGAAAGCGCCATACCACCTTCCACAGTGGTTGCACCATTTTACACTGCCACCAACAGTGAATAAGGGTTCCAGTTTCTCCACAACCTCACCAGCATTTGTTGCTTGTTGTTCTGTTAAATTTTTTTGTTCTGACTGGGGTGAGATGATATCTCATAGTTGTTTTGATTTGTATCTCTCTTAGAGCTAGAAATTTTGAACATTTCTTCATGTACTTGTTAGCCATCTGAATGTCGTCTTCGGTGAAGTGCCTGTTCATATCCTGTGCCCATTTATCTATTGGATTATTTACCTTTATCTTGTGTATTTTATAAATTCTGGGTTAAGTCCCTTATCTGATATGTTATTACCAAATACTTTTTCCCAGTCAGTGGCTTCCCTTTTTACCCTGTTGGAGAAGTTTTTGGATGTGCAGGGATTTGATTCTCAGAAGGTCTCATTCATCTATTTTGTTCTTTCTTGATGTTAGGTTTTTCATGTTTCTTGGAAGACTGTTCATACTGTTGATTAGGGCTTCTATAGTTCTTCCAAGTTTTTCTCTCGTGATGTTTATAGTCTTTGGTTTGATTCCTAGGTCTTTGGTCTACCTTGAGTAGGTTTTTGTGTATGGTATGAGGTGTGGATCTTGCAAGAGTTTTCAACACATGGTTTTCTAATTTTGCCAACACCATTTGTTAAAGAGGCTTTTGTTTCCCCACTTAACTGATTTCATTTCTTTATCAAAAATCAGTTGACCATGGGTAGATGAGCTTATTTCTGGGTTCTCAATTCTATTCCATTGATCTATGTGTCTGTAATTCTACTAGTACGACACTGTTTTGACCACTACAGCTATGTACTAGGATTTGAGATCAGGCAATGAGATGTCTCCCACCTTGTTTCTCTTTTTCGAGAGTGCTTTATTTATTTGGAATCTCTTTTTATTCCAGATAAAAGTGGGAATTGTCTTTTTCACCTTGTTAAAGAATGGATATGGTATCTTTACTGGGATGGTATTGAACTTGTAGATTGCCTTTGGTAGAATTGTCCTTTTTATGATATTGAGTCTTCCTATGCATGAGTCAACATTATTCTCAGTGGAGAGAGATTAAAGGCATTCCCTTTGAGAAAAAGAACTAGGCAAGGATTCCCATTATCACCTCTACTATTCAATATTGTTTTGGAAGTCTTAGCAATCTTCCAGCTCAGGTCAAACCAGCTTGTGGTCAATCCCAGAGCTATTAATTTACTGATGAATAGTCAACAATGCCCCAGGAATACAGGTGTAGAATAGGTGAAGGCTAGTGGATACTGGGGGACATATTGGTGGCTGAGAGGCCTACTCTTCCTTTAGACTATTCTAATATAGGCTGAGGCCCAGGGAGAGCAGGTGGCCAAACTGTGCAAATAACTCTATTTTGGCTTGTGTTTTTTGTGTTGGCTGCTTTTCAATGCTTAGCAGCCAGATTATTGCTTCAGAAAGGCCAGCTGTGCACCTGGACAGGTGTATGCTCACCTGGTGGTTTGGCCAGTGGGTCACTTCTCTGGGTCTATTCAGGCTCTCTCTATTTGCTTTCCAGCATTTTCATATTCTCCACATCAGAGACATATGGTGGCTGACAGCAGGTAGGGATTAGAGATTACCTTTTGACCTTTTTAAATAGAAGTGAAGTTCATATAACATGAAAGTAACCATTTTAAAATAAAGGATTAAGTGGCAATTTGTGTACATTGGCATTGTCATACAACCACCACGTCTATCTAGTTCTAAAAGTTTTTCAACACAATTTATGAAGAAGTTATTTTCTACTCTCCACACCCCAAATCTAGCAGCTACCATATTCTTTCTGTGAGTGGATTTTCGATCCCATATAATGAATGTAAATAGATTCATAATGTCTCTCATTGGAGCCAATGAGAGACTGGTGCAGAAGCTGGGGCTTTTAAAAAAAAAAAATTGGGGCCCAAGGGCCATAGGCCTGAGGGTCAGATTTAATTGTATTTGGAATGAACATTTCCTGTGTGGTACAGCAGTTTTCTGTCATTTTGCTGTACTTATGATAACTTAGGTAAGCTAGGATTTCTGATAAGAAATGGTGTGCCATTGGTGCATCATTTGTGGTAAGGGTTACACATGGTTAACAATGTCTGGTAGAGCTCACAGATTATTACAGGCTTGAAAGCAGAATGGCATACACTTCCTAAACAGGCCTGTGGAAACTCTATGAATTTAGAGAGAGAACAATTTTTATAGAACAGAGTTAGGGTCTTTTGTTTATAAGGTCACCACTCAATGACACTTAATGACAATAACAGCAACATATTAAGCCAGGCCCTTGTCTCCATTTTGGAGTTAGGTGAAATAGTGGACTCTGTATGATGGTGTTCTTGTTTTGGTTGAGGATCTGTGCGGATTGTGTGGTTGTTTTTTTACTTAAGCCTCTTGTTTAGATTCAACAAGACCTCCTGGGAGCCCTTATATTTAAACTTTGGGCAAGAGGGATTATATTTTAATCACTTGTTGCTATTTTTTGGATCTTATAAGAAATTTTTGGCTCTTCTAAATAATACAGCATGCTGGTCTATTTCCTGTACTGAGGTAATGTGGGTTTCCTGTGACACTGAACCATTTGCCATTGGAGTCTCAAAGGCCATATGGAACAACTGTGTCATAGGTTTGCCAAAGACCATAATCGCTACTTATCATGGGAAATATTTGGGGGAGCTTTCACATTGATTAAGGTTTGGCAGCAGGAGTGGCATCTACTTCTGAAATAGCTTGCCTCCGGAAACCCTATGAATTTGAGAAATGAAGAATGTTATACAAGTGTTCGGGTCTTTCATTCATAGAGTCGCTATGAGTCACCTATGAGACTCAATGACAATTAACAACATTGACAACAACAGATTTAAATGTTTTATGATCTTTTTTCACTTAACATAGGGAACTCTGATGGTATAGTTCTTATGAAGTTGTTCTGCTGACCCAAAATTGATGCCTCACTGATGGTTCCACCAAATGCCACCAAAGACTCCACAGGGAAAAGATAGGCTGTCTCCTCCTGTGCATTTTAAGGCCTTCAAACCCCACTGACAGGTCAGCTATGAGTTGATTTAGACTTGCCAGCAATGAGTTTGAGTCCACTTAGCATGTTTTCAAGGTTCATTCTGTTTGTATCATCATCCTTTTGTAAGGCTGAGTAATATTCCAAAATGTCTGTAGAGAACATATTATCTTTTGTTATTTTTACTGGACTGTTGAGTTGTTTCTGCCTTTGGGCTGCTGTAATGAATAGTAATTCCCAGTAGTGGAATTGCTGGGTCAAATGGTATCTCTATTTGCAACTTTTTGAGAAAGCACCATACCGCCTTCCAACAGTGGTTGCACCATTTTACATTCCCACCAACAGTGAATAAGGGTTCCAGTTTCTTCACATCCTCGCCAGCATTTGTTGCTTGCTGTTCTGTTAAATTTTGCTATTCTGAGTGGGGTGAGATGATATCTCATAGTTGTTTT
>NW_006400838.1:5232-6638 GCF_000299155.1 Elephantulus edwardii | reverse complement strand
ATTGCATTGAACGTGTAAATTGCCTTTGGTAATATTGCCATTTTCACAATATTGAGTCTTCCTATCCATGAGCAAGGGATATTCTTCCACTTCTCCAGGTCTCTTTTTGTTTCTTGTAGTAATGTTTTGTAATTTTCTTTGAATAGATCCTTTGTGCTTCTAGTTGTATTTACTCCCAAATATTTTATCTTGTGATTAGCTATTGTGAAGGGTATTGTTTTTCTTAGCTCCAGCTCTGTATTCTCTTTGTCACTGTGGAGAAATCCAACTGATTTTTGTATGTTGAGCTTGTATCCTGCTACTTTGCTGGATTGGTCAACTATGTCCAATAGTTTCCTTGCTTAGTCTTTAGGGTTTTCTAGGTATACTATCATATCAGCTGCATAGAGGGATAATTTTACCTCCTCTTTGCCAATTTGGATACCTTTTATTTCTGTCTCTTGCCTTATTGCTCTCGCTAAGACTTCCAATACAATATTGAATAAGAGAGGTGAGAGTGGGCATCCTTGCCTAGTTCCTGTTCTTAAAGAGAATGGCTTTAACCTCTCTCCATTGAGAACGATGTTGGCTCTTGGCTTTTCATAAATACTTTTTACTATGTTGAAGAAACTCCCCTCTAATCCTATTTTGTTGAGTGTTTTCATCAGGAAAGGGTGTTGGATTTGTCAAAGGCCTTTTCTGCATCAATTGATAGGATCATGTGGTTCTTTTTCTTTGCTTTGTTAATATGATGAATTAAATTGATTGTTTTCTTTTTGTTGAGCCACCCTTGCATACCTGTTATAAAGCCCACTTGGTCATGATGGATTATTTCTTTGATGTATTGTTGAATTCTATTGGCCAGGATTTTATTCAGTATTTTTGCGGCCTGCCAGAGAGGGAGGACAGGAAACGGCACTGGGCAAGGTCACATCGGATAACAGCAAAGAGGCGTCTTTCAGGTAAAACCCAGGGAAAAAACTGCCAGAGAGGGAGGACAGGGAGCAGCATTGGGCAAGGTCACGTCGGATAACAGCAAAGAGGCGTCTTTCAGGTAAAACCCAGGAAAAGCCTGCCAGAGAGGGAGGACAGGAAGCAGCACTGGGCAAGGTCACGTCGGATAAAAGCAAAGAGGCGTCTTTCAGGTAAAACCCAGGAAAAACCGGCGGGCTCTCAGGCATGCGGCCCTCGGACCAGAAAGGAAAACATAATCTACACAGGAGTTCTACAGGACACGTCAACTTCCCTTGCAGACAGTACAACTAAACTTAAGAGACACCGGTCAAAAGGAAAAAAAAAATGTCAGCAGTTGACGTGTTTGGAATCACAGAAGCCAAGAAAGCTTAAGATACAAGCTGTCAGATCATGGGTTGGACAATGGAAGATATTTTCTGAAGGGACTTGGCAGATGTGAAGGGTTATCCTGG
>NW_006400838.1:1659-2840 GCF_000299155.1 Elephantulus edwardii | reverse complement strand
GACTCGACGGCACATAACAACAACAACAGCATGTTCATAAGAGATTTTGGCCTATAGTTTTCTATTTTGGTGGTGTCCTTTCCTGGCTTTGGTATCAAGGATATGTTTACTTCATAGAATGAATCTGCAAGAATTCCATCTTTCTCTATTTCCTGAAGTAGTCTATATAGAATTGGTGACAATGCCTCTTTGAATGTTTGATAAAATTCACTAGTAAACCATCTGGTCCAGGGCTTTTTTTGGTTGGAAGTTGTATTACCTTTTCAATGTCTTCTTTTGTAATGGGTCTGTTCAGATGTTCAATTTCAGTTTCTGTCAGTTTAGGTAGGTTGTGCATTTCTAGGTATTTTTCCATTCCCTCTAGGTTTTCATATTTGTTTGCGTATAATTTTTCATAATACCCTAATGTTAGCTTTTTAATTTTCATTGGTTCTGTTGTGATGTTGCCTGACTCATCTCTTATTCACATTATTTGTGTTTTTTCTTTCTTTTCCTTTGCTAATGGTTTGTCGATTTTATTGACCTTTCAAAGAACCAACTCCTAGTTTTGTTGATTGTTTCGATTGTTTTTCGGTTTTCTATTTCATTTATTTCTGCTCTAATTTTTATAATTTCGTTTTTTTTAGAGTGTGTCGGGTTTTCTTGCTGCTCTTTTTCAATTTGTTGAAGATGTTGAGTTAGAGAATGAATGGTTAATTTTTCTTGCCTTATGATGTGTTTGCTTATTGCTATAAATTGACCTTTAATTACTGCTTTGGCTGTTTCTCAGAGGTTTTGGTAAGTGGTGTTTTCATTGTCATTTGTTTCAAGAAACTTTCTAATTTCATTTTTTATTTCTTCTAGTACCCAGTCGTGTTCAAGCAAGGAGTTGTTCAGCTTCCAAATGCTTGTTTTCTTTCTTCTTTATCATCCTATTATTAATTCCTAATTTTGTAGCATTATGGTCTGAAAAGATGCTTTGTATTATTTCTATGTTTTTTTAATTTATTGATGCTTGCCTTGTGACCTAGAATGTGATCTATTTTAGAGAATGTTCCATGCACATTGGAAAAGAAGGTATACTGTGCTTTTTTGGGGTGCATTAGTCTATAAATATCTATGAGGTCAAGTTGGCTTATTGTGTGATTTAATTCTTCAGCATCTCTGTTGAGTTTTTTTCTGGTAGTTCTATCTTTTCTTGA
>NW_006400838.1:0-534 GCF_000299155.1 Elephantulus edwardii | reverse complement strand
ATATTTTGGATAGTGGTTTCTTGTTTTTCCAGTGCCGCTAATGCCTCGTTTGTTTTCTCTACATTGTTCTGGACTGTTTTTTTGTTGTTGTTGTTCTGGTTGTTTTTTTTTTTTAGTTCCTCCTGTTTTTTGTTTGTAGTATCCTGTAATTCTTCAAGATTGTCTTTCATCCATTGAAAATATGTAATCACTGTTCTTTTAAATTCTGTGTCAGAAAGTTCCATCAGAACTTTGTCACCATCATGACACAGATACTGTGTCACCCTTTGGGGTGGGTTGGTATCTTGCTTTGTGCTTGTGTATTGTGTGAGACAGCTTGCTTTCTTAGAGACATTGATATGTTCTCGATGAAGATAATGCTCTAGAGATTGGTTGGGTAGCTACCCCACTTGTGCTTTTCTCTGAACGTCTGACTCCAGGGAAATGTCAGTTCAGAGCATGTGAGAGCAGCCTCTTGTAGGTAAGATAGGTCAAGGTGCTCCGGATTAAAGGCAGGTTGATTAACCAGATGTGTAGACACAGGTGTGGAGCCAA
>NW_006400837.1:12133-13513 GCF_000299155.1 Elephantulus edwardii | reverse complement strand
GATAATTTCCACATTCTGTTGGGTCACCCTTCTTTGGAATGGGAACAGATATCGATCTCTTCCAGTCAGTTGGCCAGCTGGCTGTCCTCCAGATTTCCTGGAACAACCTAGTGAGCACATCCAGGGCAGCATCTGTTTGTTGAAAATTGGTATTTAGTCAACTCCTGGAGCCTTGTTTTTTGCCAATTCCTTCATACCAAGTTGAACTTCCTCCTTCATCACCATAGGTTCTTGCTCATATGTTATTTCATGAAATTCCTCTGTGTCAGCCAGTTCCTTCTGATGACAGTGACTCTGTGTACTCCTTCTATCTTTTTTTTTTTATACATCCTGGATCATTCAACATTCTACCTAAACTATCCTTAAGTATTGCCACCCATGGCATGAATTTCTTTTTCAACTCCTTTAGCTTAAGAAACACTGAACGAGTCTGGCCCTTTTGATTTTCTGACTCCAGCTCTCTGCACATTTCATTATAGTATCTTGCTTTGTCGTCCCAAGCTGCCTTTTGAAAATTTCTGTTTAGCTCTTTGATTTCTTGATTTCTTCCTTTAGCTTTGGCTCTTGGAGCTCTAATGCAATACTCAGAGTCTCTCATCTGACATCCATCTTGGTCTTTTCTTCTTCTTTAGCCTTTGTAATGATGTTTTGCATTCTTCACGGACAATTTTCTTGATATCCTCCCAGAGCTCATTTGGTCTACATTCATTGGTGCTCAAGGCCTCAAACCTGTTCCTGAGATGGTTTTGAAATTTGAGTGGAACAGCCTTAGGGTCAAATCTTAGTTCCCATGGACTTGACTTAATTTTCTTCAACTTAGCTTGAATTTGCTTATGAGTAGCTGGTGGTCTGTCCCACAATCCGCACCTGGCCTGGTTTTCACTGCTGATATTGAGCTTCTCCAGTGAATCTTTCCACAAATGTAATCTATTTGATTCCTATGCATACCATCAGGTAAAATCCATGTGTATAGCCTGTGTTTATGTTTCTTATAAAAGGTGTTTGCAATGAATAAATCATTGAATGTGCAGAACTCTTTCATTCTGTCTCCAGCCTCATTTCTCTCACTGAGCCCATGTTTTCCAGCTACTGATCCTTCTTTCCTGTTCCCAACTTTTGCATTCCAGTCGCCCTTTATAATTAATGCATCTTGACTGCATGTTTGATCAATTTCTGACTGCAAAAGTTGGTAAAAATCTTTTATTTCCTCTTCTTTGGCTCTGGTTGTTGGTGCATATATTTGAATGATAAAGAGGCCTTTTTCTCAGGGTCTTCCAGGAAAAGAAGCTGTACATGAGAGTTGTACTTGTTGTTGTTGTTGTTGTTATGTGCCATCAAGTCGCCTGCAACTCATAGCGACCCTATGTACAACAGCCCTAA
>NW_006400837.1:6028-11108 GCF_000299155.1 Elephantulus edwardii | reverse complement strand
CTAACATCAGCTACAATATCTCTAGTACCATGACCCCTTCTAAACCCAGCCTGGACTTCTGGTAGTTCTCTGTTGATGTGCTGTTCCAGTTGTTTTTGGATAATCTTCAGTAAAATCTTGCTTGCATGTGAGTTGTACTTAACAACTTTAAATTGAAGTCATACTGACCTCATCATAAGAGACTGACAGCAGCATGATATGGTCAGAATCAGAGGAATCCTGATGACTTGAGACTTAGGACATCACATCAGGGGCTGGTCAATAAGAGACGGGTGTTGAATGTTGTAAGCAAAAGTAGGAAGGGTTGGTGGTGGAGTAGGGAAAGGGTGGATTTAAGAAAACAACAAGAACAACAACAACAAAAAAAAAACCAACCCCAAAACCAACCTAACATGTAGCCGGGTGGGCAGCAACATTGAATGTTGGTCTTTCTAACTGGTAAATGTCTTTCATTTACTCTTTTCTGTAGAATGCTTGTCTGTCAGATACTATTATTGAGACAGACTACGAAGAAGGATTGGCCATCCACTTCTGAAATTACAGGCCTTCGAAAACCCTATGTACAATAGAGCACAGTTAGATTATCATTTGGACTAACAGACATGGCAGTTGAAACTGAGATCTTTCTTGGAAATGGAAACACGGAGAAAGAGAAACAGCTGTAAGGAGACACTAGGGATTGGAATGTGGAATGTGAAAAGCATGAATGTAGGAAAATTGGAGATTGTTAAGAAAGAAATGGAACGCGTAAATATTGACAAACTAGGTATTGGCAAAATGAGATGGCTTGACATGGAACATTTTGAATCAGATGATTATATGATCTACTATGCTGGAACATTCCTCTAGGTCGTATAGCCCTGGTGTACAAGTTGCCATCCCGCGGTCACTTGTGGTTGCTGTGAGGCTGAACAGTGTGACACGGATGTGTCAGATGCGTTAATGGTTGGTTACCCAGTGTGGACTGAGAGTGGGGTGGAGCTCCCCGATTAAACAAGCTTGGAAGGAGGAGTGGCGTCCACTTACATAATAGCTTGCCTCCAGAAACCCTATGAACCTGGAGAGAGGATGAAAGGCACCCAAGCGTCGACTCTCCTTCATAGGGTCGTTATGAGTTGCCTGCGACTCGACAGCACTTAACAACAACAACAACAAACTATGCTGGGGATGAAAAGGTGAGAAAAAATGGGGTTGGTTTCATAATTAAAGAAATCATTTCTAGATCTATCCTGAAATACAATGTGGTGAGTGACAGGATAATATCCCTAGGCATACAAGGAAGTTACAGTGTAGCCTGGTATTATGTAGGATTTTCAATGACTGGTTTTTCAGAAGTGGATCACCCCCTCTTCATATGTATCTCTAATTGGATTGAACCTCCAACTTCTCTATCAGCAGCTAAGCAAGGTAATCATTTGCATTACTTTCCTGAGACTCCATAAGCAATCATAATACAGTAAGAGAATTCCCCAAAGAGGTTTGTACATAACTAATAGTGTTATGTTATACTGGAAACTCTGATGACTAAGGCATACAGTTCAAATTCACCAGTTGCTTTGCAGGAGAAAGATGGGCAGTCTCTTCCTGTGTGATTTACTGCTTCTGAAAATCCACTGGAGGGTTAGTTATGAGTCATTTCTGACTCAGTGGTATATAACAACAGTAATAATATTATTTGTAGATTTATAGGTAACATGAAATAATGTACAGTGGGGGTTTTGTTTTTTTAAAATCAACTTTATGAGTCACACTATAATAATTTTCTCAGGATACTGATACTTTGGGCTTCTCATTTCATTTTCTTCCAATAGTCTTATTATTCATATAGCCAGAAGATTACTGATTCTTAAAAGTTGAAAGTGTTCAAAAAAGTTTAACATAAATTAAAGAATTGGGATTTTAGGGAGCTCTGGTGGCCCACAGGCACATGGTTCAAATCCTTCTGGTGATCCATTGGAGAAGCAGGGACAGTCTCCTACTATGTGGGTTAGATCTGATTCTGTGGTATACACACACACACTCACACACACAAATATATATATATATTTATAGTTTTAGTGAATACAGATAACTTTTTATTTTTAACAGTTTCTGAGAAGTACAAATAGAAATTTTAAAAATACTTGATTATAAAAGAAAAATATAAAAATAAATGCTTAATTTAAAAAATTACTTTAGGGTGCTGAGAGGCTGGAATAACTGTGAGAAGGAAGGTGGTCTACCCATTAAAGGACTGGCTATGCTTCAGGCTGGGAGCTTGGGTTTTGCCCAGCTGGGAGTCTCACACCCTCAGAGTTGAAGTTACAAAGGATATTTGCCAACCAGAAATTATGAAGAATTGGAGGTTCCTGCCAATGTGGTATCCAGATTGCCGCATCTTGATTGAGGTAGGAGATGCGTCCAGGGGTCATAGGACAGAAGCAGTAGCTGACTGGGCTCAGTCACATCCTGACTGCTCATCACTCAGCATGGCCAGAAGTGCTTCTTCGATTTGGGAGCCAGGAACTTGAGTTTAAGAGAGACTGAGCAGTCAAACAAAATAGAAGATTTCTTAAGGGGCTGCCATGGAGTCAGCTTTGACTTACGGCTTGAGTTACAGCAATGCCACATCTGTCAGAATGAAGTATATTCCATAAAGTTTTTATTCCACATCTGTTGTTTCTAATTAACCTTTTATTGTAATTTGAGTAGAAAGCCACAGAACAAATTTTAAACAAATTCACACATTTTGCATGTTGTGATGTTGCTTCATGACATTGATTACACTTCCACATTGTGGCCCACTCTTCACACTTCGTCTCTGATTTCTGCTTTCATGCATCTTTCTTTCCTATTCTTCCCTGCCTTTGGAACTTTATCCTGGACAAATGCTACTATTTTGATCTTGTATGGTCATTGTTCTGAAGGATGTTTTCCTTCCTGGTGGAATTGATCTCCTATAAGCCTGTCTATTCTTGGCTGAAAGTTGAATCACAGAGGTGATTTCAGTATGAAACTTGAAGGATGACTAAGATCCACAGTCATAGGCTTTTTTTATGATTCTGAGTTTAGTTTCACATTTTTCTCCCACTTTATAAGAACCTTTTGCCGTGGTCACTTTCAGAGTGATCAGCAAACATAGGTGGGTACCATCTAGTTTCTCTGGTGTCAGGGTCATGCATCCTGAAGTTTGAAGTTCATGTGGTCTGTTAGTCCTTTGGATTTATAGTCTCTGATTTTTCTTCACTCTTCTTTTCTCTAAATGGGGAGTGACTAATAGTTACACCTAGATGACAACTTTCAATTCTTGAAGACCCACATTGTTACTCACTATGTAGAATATTGTCTTGTGGACTACCCCATAACCTTTTTCTTGTGCTCATTTTTTTTTTCTTCTTCAGAACTACATCACCAGATTTTCTTCTAAAATTTTCTTGGATGGACTTGAACAACCAACCTTTTAGTCAGCAACACAGCATGTTTCACCATTTGTACCATCCAAAGACTCCAAAATATTGATAATTCGTTTGAAAAACTGTTTTGTGGTTAAGACTGTTGGATAAATTATGTTACACAGATGGTGTATTGGATGATTCCTTCCCACAGAGCTAATTTCATCCTGTATAAATAGAAACTAAAAATCCCTGTCCATGTCTGCCTCTACATGCCATTTGCATTTCCCATAGCAAGATCTGAAAACATTTGGGGAAACTGCATACTAAAAAGTATTACATTGTAATGAGAACAGCTGGTCACTCTAGTTTGAAATAGTAAAAACATTCCCATTTCCCCTTGACCTATTTGATTTTTCAGAATGCCTAGAATTCCAGGAGGGGAATGTTCTCTTTTGTAAGAAACACAGTAAAAAAAATAAATAACATAATATGTTCTGAAGCCTTGAGCATCATGTTCTGCTGAACTGTAGCTTTTTATAAACAATGATAAGATAAGGTTTAAGGGTTCAGAGGGAACAGACATTGGCAATAAAAAATGCTATTAAAGGGACTTTATAAACCTCAGTGCTAAAATAGTGGCTAGATTTTCTTAGGTACAATGTGGAAGGGGGAAAAATGCATGATTTGAACTTTTAGTACTACAAGAAAAAAATTCTTGTTTGGCATGTACCCTGTTTGTATACATGTACACACACATACCCATTATATGTGCAGTTTGTATTAAAGGTAGCCCAATCCATATTAGTAATCATGCATCATATACCGTAACAAACCCCAGGCTTCTAGTCCTGAGGGTCACTAAGAATCAGAGGGGAAGAAAAAGTAGTTGTTTAAATGGATGCATGTATTCTTTACATTAAACCTGAAAGAATAATATGTGTGAATCAGCTTTAAAATTCATTCTATGTCAGCTCAATGTGAGGACATGGCTTGTTCTTGGTGAACTATTAAGCATCTTTGTTCTCCTTAACTGCACCCTCGTGTGGAATGTCTTGGCTAGAGCAAAGATAACATGATCAGAGATGCTGTTGCCAGGAGTGGCAGTGTGATGGTGAAGGACTGAGGAAATAGACTATTATGATGAGCAGGAAAAAGATGAAGCAGGGAAACCCTCCTGTACACAGATGTCAGCACTACTGTTTCATCTTCAGTGGTCACTATTTTTTTTGTTTCTTTGCAAAGAGATACTGAAATGTTCTTTTTCTTTTTTAAATCTTAACAATTATGAGTCATTTCCAACATTTTAGTTAAATGTTTTAAAAATATTTTCCGGGAAGAGGCGAGTCCGGTCTCAAAATGGAGGTAAAACCGCCGCCCGATCGCCCCCAGCCCGACTCGTCGCCTCCGCCGCCGCCGCCGGGGGGAGGAGGGTCATGATCCTAAAGAACCAGAGCAGTTACGGAAACTGTTTATTGGTGGTTTGAGCTTTGAAACTACAAATGATAGCTTAAGAGAACATTTTGAGAAATGGGGCACACTTACGGATTGTGTGGTGATGAGAGACCCCCAAACAAAACGTTCCAGGGGCTTTGGTTTTGTGACTTACTCTTGTGTTGAAGAGGTGGATGCAGCAATGTGTGCGCGGCCACACAAGGTTGATGGACGCGTAGTGGAACCAAAGAGAGCTGTTTCTAGAGAGGATTCTG
>NW_006400837.1:2093-4953 GCF_000299155.1 Elephantulus edwardii | reverse complement strand
TCTTTTATCTGTTGTAGCTTTGTCTTTTTTCTTTTTCTTTTCATTACATCAGGTATATTGCCCTGTAAATTGTGGTAGTGGTACCAGGAATAAAAAATTAAGGAATTTTTAACTTTTAAAAAAAAATATTTTCCATCATGTTGGAATTGAGAACACACAGGGACTACAACAGTGGGCTCGAGCATATCAGAGATTGTGAGAAAAGTGCAGGATAGGAGAAAGTTTGAATCTATTCTGGATAATGTTGCTGTGAGTCATGGGTAATACAGCAGCACCTAACAATAACAACAGAGCTGAGAGTCCTGTGTTGGTAAGAGTGCTTTCTAGAGGAGGAAGGTGTGAGAACAGAGGAGGAGGTCAGTTTCTAGGTTGGGAGGCAGGTGAGGAGAGAGTGTGGATAGAGTGGATGAGGTAGTGGCATTAGCATCTTATTCCCATGGTGGTAGGACCGCCGGCAGCTCCAGGTACTCAGCACTGAAACTCATCTGCCATCCCTGATTTTGAGAGAAAGGACTGCTGGGACCCAGCTTTTATCTTTTCTTATGTCTTTTCTGACAGCTAACAAACTCCCAATCTGGCAGGTTGAATTGGCCTGTTGCCTTCATTGCACTGGGGTTGCTGATAAACTTCACAAGCTTCTGAAAACAGGTCATGAAGAGATGTCTACTTCAAAATGATTCAAGGAGGGTCAGCAATCTTGATTTCAATTTGTGGCTCTCAACCTTACCTACACACAAGAATCATCTAGTAGAGTATTTAAAAATATTTGTTAGTCTGAACCATTTAAATCAGATTCTCCGGGAGTAAGGCTCAGATATGATTTGTATTGTTTTTTTAACAAATTTTTATTGTTTTTTATTTGTACCGTCCAATTGTATCTGACTGGTACAGGAGGAGATTGCCCCTCCTTCTCCAGCAGAACATCTGGTAGATTAGAACCACATACCTAATGGTATTGCAGTGTGGTTTGTATTGTTTTGTGTGTTTACCAGGTGATTCAAGGTTGAAAATCATTCTTTAGGTTTACAGACACAGAATCATTTTTGAGAGGCTAATGGGCTTGAAAGGGAAACAAAAATAGAAAAGTTGGGTAAAGGGAAAGGCAGCGCACAATAAGAAGTTGGTTAGACATTAATTAATTAGTTACATTAGTAAATGTCAATTAATAGGATAAAGCAAAATGTCTATAAAAACCTTCACTCAAATTCTTTTTAAAAAAAGAAAAAAATGCCATATTTTTTTTTAAGGGCTTGGTTTATGTGGGGTTTTTTTCCAGAATTTTTTTTTATTTTAATTAAAGCTTACAGAGACTTTGGATTTACATTCATTCGTTGTTGCACACTTTCTTCCCTGCCCACCCCTCCCCCCACCCAGGTCACTTTTCTCTTTGAAAAGTAAAATACAAAAACAAATAAAATTCTTTCACTGTTAAACAATCTCCCTCTTCAGTCCACTCCACTATATGCAACTTTCATTCTGCACTCTTGTCATGACAAAAATATCTAATCATATATTCTTCCTAAACAATTCTCTCTCTCATCTGTTTCAATGCAGTATATATTACTTATCCCCTCTTAGTTTTCTGCAAACCCAATGTTAGTCCCGCTTTACAATAGTGGCACTATTCAGTATTTGTCATTTCGTGACTGAGCTATTTCATTCAGCATATTGTCCTCTAGGGTCACCCATTTTGTATAATATTTCATGAGTTCCTTGTTTTTCAGTGAAACATAGTATTCCATTGTATGAATATATCACAGCTTCTCTATCCATTCGTTTGTTGATGGGCACTTGGGTTATTTCCAACACTTTTGCTGTTGTGAACATGAGTGAGCATATATCTGCTTGGGTGGCAGTTACAGTTTCTTTAGGGTATATTCCCAGTGGTGGAATTGCTGGGTCAAATGGTATTTCTATTTGCAACTTTTTGAGAAAGCACCATACTGCCTTCCATAGTGGTTGCACCATTTTACATTTCCGCCAACAGTGAATAAGGGTTCCAGTTCCTCCACAGCATTTGTTGTTTGCTGTTCTGTTAAATTTTGCTATTGTTACTGGGGTGAGATGATATCTCATAGTTGTTTTGATTTTGCATCTCTCTTAGAGCTAGGGATTTTCAAGATTTCTTCATGTGTTTCTTTACCATCTGAATGTCTTCTTTGGTTAAGTGTCTGTTCATACCTTGTGCCCATTTTTCAGTTGGGTTGTTTACCTTTTTCTTGTTGTGATGCTCGGGTATTTTATACATTCTAGATATAAGTCCCTTATTAGACATGTCATTACCAAGTATTTTTCCCCAGTCTGTGGCTTCCCTTTTTACTCTGTTGGAGAAGTTTTTGTATGTGCATAGGGATTTTATTCTTAGAAGGTCCCATTTATCTATTTCATCCTCTTTTGGTTATAGGTTTTTCAGGATGCTTGGAAGACTGTTTGTTGTGAATTAGGACTTCTAGAGTTCTTCCAAGATTTTCTCTAATGAAGTTATAGTCCTTGGTTTTAGTCTTAGGTCCTAAATCCACTTTGAGTTGGGTTTTGTGCATGGAGTGAGGTGTGGATCTTGCTTGAGTTTTCTACAGATAGTTTTCCAATTTTTCCAACACTATTTGTTAAAAAGACTGTCATATCCCCACTTAACGGATTTCATCTCCTTGTCAAAAATGAGTTTGCCAAAGGTAGCTGGGTTGATTTCTGGGTTCTCAATTCTATTCCATTGATCTATGTGTCTGTCATTGTACCAGTACCACGCTGTCTTGACCACCACAACAGTGTCATAGAATTTGAAATCAGGGAGTGAGATTCCTTGTTTCTCTTTTTAAGGAGTACTTTGTTTATTCAGAGCCTCTTTCCATTCCAAATGAAA
>NW_006400837.1:0-1565 GCF_000299155.1 Elephantulus edwardii | reverse complement strand
AGTGGGCCTCCTTGCCTAGTCCCTGTTCTCAAGGGGAATGCTTTTAATCTCTCTCCATTGAGAAAAATGTTGGCTCTTGGGTTTGTGTATATACTTTTTACTATGTTGAAGAAATTCCCCTCTAATCCTATTTTGTTGAGTGTTTTAATCAGGAAATAGTGTTGGATTTTGTCAAATAGTGTTGGATTCTGCCTCAGTTGATAGGATCATGTGGTTCTTGTTCTTTGTTTATGTGATGAATTACACTGATTGTTTTTCTTAGGTTGAACCATTCTTGTATACCTGTTATGAATCCCACTTGATCATGGTGAATTATTTTTTGTGATTTATCTTTGGATTATATTGGCCAGGATTTTATTCAGGATTTTTTCCTCTATGTTCATGAGAGATATTGTTCTATAATTTTCTACTTTGGTAGTGTTTTTACCTGGCTTTGGTATTAAGGATATGTTTGCTTCATAGAATGAGTCTGGAAGAATTTAATCTTTTTCTGTTTTCTGAAATAGTTTATGTAGAATTGATGACAGTTTTTCTCTGAATGTTTGATAAAATTAACTTGTAAAACTTTCTGGTCCAGGACTTTTTTTGGATGGAAGTTGTCTTATTACATTTTCAATTTCTTCTTTTGTAATGGGTCTGTTCAGGTGTTCAGTTTCGGTTTGTGTCAGGTTAGGTAGGTTGTGAATTTCTAAGTATTTGTCTATTTACTGTAGGTTTTCATATTTGTTTAAAAATAGTTTTTCATAATATTCCATTGTTAGCCTTTTAATTTTGGTTGGTTCTGTTTGATGTTGTCCATTTCATCTCTTCTTTGGATTGTGTTTTTTCTTTCTTTTCCTTTGTTAGTTTTGCTAGTGTTTTCTCAATTTTATTGACTTTTTCTAAGAACCAACACATAGTTTTGCTGATGGTTTCAATTGTGTTTTGGTTTTCTATTTCATTTATTTCTGCTCTAGTTTTTATAATTTCAGTTTTTTAGAGGGTGTCGGGTTTTCTTGCTGTTCTTTTGCAATTTGCTGCAGATGTTGCATTAGTAAGTCAGTGGTCATTTTTTTCCCTGCCTTTTCATGTGTTTGTTTATTGCTATAAATTGACCTCTTATTACTGTTTTGTCTGTTTCCCAGAGGTTTTGGTAAGGGGTGTTTTCATTGTCATTTGTTTCAAGAACCTTTTTAATTTCATTTTTTATTTCTAATACCCACTATTTTCAAGCAAGGTGCTGTTCAGCTTCTGAATGTATAGTTTTTTTCCTTCTTTATCCTCTTGTTACTAATTTCTAATTTTGTAGCTTTGTGGTCTGAGAATATGCTTTGTATTATTTCTGTGTTTTTTAATTTATTGATTATTATTTTGTGGCCTTTTAACATTAACTCGAGGTTTGAATTTGTTCTTCAATTCCTTGAGCTTAAGATATGCTGAGCGAGTTCGGCCCTTTTGATTTTCTGACTCCAACGCCTTGCACATTTCATTGTAATATTTTGCTTTGTCATCCTGTGCTGCCTTTTGAAATCTTCTATTCAACTCTTTAGTATCTTGAATTCTTCCCTGTGCTTGGGCTTCTTTGC
>NW_006400836.1:11721-13761 GCF_000299155.1 Elephantulus edwardii | reverse complement strand
TTCTCCTCAAAGAGCCCAGCCTCTCAGATAATCTGTTCTACATACAGGTTGAAAAGGTATGGAGACAGGACACATCCCTGGCATGTACCTTTCCCAATTTTGAACCATGCAGTGTTACCCTACTCTGTTCTGACGACTGCCTCTTGGTCCAAATATAGGTTTCACATTAGCACGATTAAATGTTCTGGGATTCCCATTCTTCTCAGAGTCAGCCACATTTTGTTATGATCCACACAGTCAAACACCTTTGCATAATCAATGAAACACAGATCTGTAACGATGGACTGTAGTGGGGCAGGGATGATACAGACTGCACAATTAGGGCAGAGTTCTGATCTCATGTTCAAAAGGTTGCTATTAGGCAAACTTGACACAACCTAACAACAATAACAGTCTATAACACAAAATGTTTGGCTTCATAATTTAAGAGTTAATCAATAATCATTCTCCTCTATACAACAGAGCAAAACTCTGCCTTTACCTTGTGCTTAAAATCATCATCACAGTCACTGTGTCAATTCATCTCGTTAAATGTATTTACTTTAAAGAATATCATATTAATATTAAAAAGATCCACATGTTCTTGAAAGCATGAAAACATAATTTGTAAACAATTATTATTGTTTTACTATATACATGAACGTGAAGCATTTGAAATATATGATCACTCATATATGCATGTTACTGTTAAATATCTAGAATATTCTCTAGCACTCCTTTTTTTTTTCTTTTAGCAAGTTGTACTCTCATCTAAGAATTATCTAAAAAATGAATAGATTTAGAGTTGAACGTCTGCTGTGGGTTGTAAAGAGATTACTAGAAGGGAAGGCAGAATAAATCAGACGGACTAGCACATTGTTTGAGGAAGCTGCTATGTGAACTCCCACCAAAAACATGTCATGCTGACTTTCAAGAAAGAAATAGTCTGGGCTCTGTGGGTGACAGATGTTGTGGGTGGGTAGAGGAAACAATTTTCAAAATATTACATACCCTGCCCATAAAATTGTTCCACAAGTGCTAAGAAATTATTCTGAATATGGTAATATGAGTTGACTGAAAAATTATTGAGCATGGAATTGAGTAAATGCAAGCTTGTATGTGCATACCCAGACACATACACAACCCTTAAAAGTGGTTTTCTTAGTATGATGCAAGGGTTACATTTGTTAAAAACATACCAGAACCCTGTCTTCTTTGACATATGAGAACACTTGCGAAATGTATAACCATATGTTGTTGCACCCGTGGAGAAAACGAGGCTATCACTCTATGCTGGTTCTTGCTTCTATAGCTGTTTTATCTCATCTCACTACCAAGATTACATTTTAAATGACTTCCAAATTATGGTAATAGAGTGTCAATGACTGGGTCTACAGGTTAATATTCTTTGCAAGTACTTTGTATATGTGAGTAATTGTAAAAAATGCTAGAAGTACATTTAATAGTGAGTGTTCCCAGGGGGGACAATTTCTTTTAAAGAGTGTTTAAATATCCTATGGGGACATAATTCTTGCTCTGTGTGTCATGATTTGGACTACCCGTATATCACTCATTATTTCTCAGTGTTTTTCTAAGATCTTTAAAAATTCTGCTAATAAAAGCAAGAGGGAGCTCTGATGGTCTAATGCTAAGAAGCTATGCTGCAATCCCAAAGGCACTTGGTTCAAATCCACCACCTGTTCTGTGAAAGAATGAAGAGCAATCTCCTCCTGTGCAATTTACTGCTTCTGAAAACTCACTGGAGTGTAAGCCATGGGTTGATTCTGACTTGTTGGCATACAACAACAACAACAACAGGAAGATCAAGGATTGTGTAATAAAAGAATAACAATAGAGTAGTGGGAAATTTCACCATTTTACCTTAATCCAAGACAAACCAAACTCACTGCCATAGAGCCTATTCTGATGTCTGATTCACAGTCACTCTCCACTGAATTTTTGAGACGGTAGACCTTTACAGGGTAATACTGCTCATCTTTCTCACATGGAACCGTTTCTGGAGTCAAAACACTGAAAATATACTGCCTTTTGGTTAGAAGC
>NW_006400836.1:6710-10951 GCF_000299155.1 Elephantulus edwardii | reverse complement strand
GCTATGAGTCTCAAGTGATTTGATGGCACATAACAACAACAAAGAGCAAACTGCCTGTCTTCAGAGGGGCAACTTAACTCCTATCCATTATATCCAATCATAAATTGCTGTTGTTATTAACTGCTACTGAATTGAATATGATTCATATTGATCCTATGAACAATATATTTTCTTTCTGTTCTGTCCTGTGACATTTTCATCATCCCCTACACAGTTGAGTCCACTGCCACAGTCACTGTATAAATCCATCACATTGAGAGGGTCTTCCTCTCCTTTACTCTCCCTCTATCTTTCCTATAATGGTATCTTTCTCCAATGAATATCCTCTTCTAACATCATGTCCAAAATATGTGAGGCAAAGCTTCATAAACTTTGCCTCCAAGGAACATTCTGTTTGCACTTTTGTTAACACTATTTGTTATTTTGTGAATCCATGGGAAATTCAGCATTCTTCTCCAACATTAAAAATAAAATGCATGGACTAGTTCTTCTCCTGTCATCCTTATTCATTGTTCCCCTCTCAGGTGCATAGCAAGTGGTTGAGAAGTATGGGACTTGAATCAGGTTCACTTTAGTATTTAGACTGACATCATGCTCTTGAAGCATTTTGAGTTATTCTGACAATAGACTCTTGATTACTGATAGAAGGTTATTGACTCTGAATCAAATAACAACAAAATTGTTGGTGAGCTCTCCATCTATTATTATATTGCCTATTGGTCCAGTAATGAGGATTTTTGTTTTCTTGATATTGATTGAGATGTAATCCATTTTGAAGGTTGTGGTCCTTGATCTTCTGCAGCAAGCACTTCAAGTACTCTACACTTTTTAATATGTGTAGGTGTGTTATCTGCAAAACACATATTGCTGATGAGCCTTTTTTACAATCCTGATTGATGTCACATTCTTCTTCAAGTTCAACTTCACAGATGTATTGCTCAACATAGAGGTTGAATAAAGATATGATACCGCCTTCATGCCCACCAGTTCCAATTTTAAACCTTGCAGTGTTCTTAATTTACTCTGTTTGGACAACAGCTTCTTGGTGTAGGTATATATTTTATGTAAGCACAATTAAGTGTTCTGGAATTCCTATTCTCAAGGTTAACTATAGTTTATTATGATCCATATAGTCAAATACCTCTACATATTCAGTAAAACACAAGTAGGTGTTGGAGAAGAGAACTAAACATCCCATGGATGGCGAAGAACATGAAGAGATATGTCTTGGAAATGGTGCAGCCAGAGTGTTCTTTGGAGGCAAGAATGATGAGGTTTTGTCTAACATACTCTGGACATATTGCTAGGAGATATTCCTTGGAGAGGGACATGATATTGGGAAGGGTAGAGGGTTGGTGAAGGAGAAGACCTTCAACCAAGTGGATTGACAGGATGACTGCTGCAATAGCGTCTGTGTGTCAGGAAGTATGAGGATTGCACAGGACAGGACAGGTTTCTGATATTTTGTTCATAAGTCACTATGAGTCTTAACTAACAACAACAACAACAACAACAGACATCCTTGTGACATTCTCTGCTTTCAGTTAAGATCTGACATCAGTAATAATATCCCTAATAACATGGCTTTTTCTAAACCCAGTTTGAACTTTTGGCGGTTCTCTGTTGATGTATTGCTCTAACCACTTTTTGATGATCTTCAACAATATTTAAATATTAAGAAGAATCATAAATAGGAGGCAAAAAAATAATGTCTTCATTTCCTAGTACTCTAATAAAAAATTACCCCATATTGAATAAATTCTTTAAAGAATAAGACTTACGGTATTACAATTCGTGAACATTCTAGTGTGTAGATTCCAAGTGGTGTCTGCAGAACCACTTCTTCAAGTCTCTAAGGAAAGATCCTTCCTTGTATCTACAGGCAAAGGTTTTTGTTCTTTTTGCTTACCATTGAGTCAGAACTGACCCATAGCTGATCCTCCAATGAGTTTTCAGAGGCAGTAAATAGCACAGGAGATTGCCCATCTTTTTCTGCCACAGAGCATCTCGTGGGTTGAAACAGCACACCTTTGCATCGGCAGAGCACTTCCTTACCGCTCCGCCCTCAGTGGTAGAGGGACATGTTCCGTGGATTACAGCTGTAACACGGCTTCTTTCTCACAAGACGTTCTTTCCTTTTTGTTCCTCCATGTTTGCTCTTCACTTTTATAGGAAATCACTCATTTGTATTACGACCTTCTACTCCTATAACGTCTCTTTCGCCCACCCAGGTTTGTTTTTTGGTTTTGTTTTGTTTTGTTTTGTTTTTTAATTAAAGTTTATAGAGACTTTGGATTTCCATTCATTCATTGTTATTCACTTCCTTCCCTGCCCACCCCTCCTCCCCAGTTCACTTTTCTCTTTGAAGAGTTAAAAAAGAAAATTCTTTCATTTTTGTACAACCCCCCCCCACCCCCCGGTCTAGTCAACTATGCAGCTTTCATTCTGGACTCTTTTCATGACAATAATACCTAATCATGTATTACTCCTAAACAGTTTTCTCCTTCATCAATTTCAATGCAGTATACATTATGTATCCCCCTAGATTCTGCCGAACCCCGATGTCAGTCTCGCTTTACAACATTGACACTATGCAGTATTTGTCCTTTTGTAACTGAGATATTTCACTCAGCATTATGTACTGCAGGGTCACCCATTTCATATACTATTTAATGAG
The DNA here is from genome assembly GCF_000299155.1 of Elephantulus edwardii. Classification (NCBI taxonomy): domain Eukaryota; kingdom Metazoa; phylum Chordata; class Mammalia; order Macroscelidea; family Macroscelididae; genus Elephantulus; species Elephantulus edwardii. The sequence continues at coordinate 8,274 of NW_006400836.1, read as the reverse complement.
TTCCTTGTTTTTTAATGCAGCTTTATATCCTATCATGTGATTATACCAGAGCTTCTCTAGCCATTCATTTGTTGATGGAATATATAGTATCTTGTTAGCTAATAATATGATGATTTTCATACATCCTTTAGCCAAACACAGACACATTCACAAATCCTTGAGGTTAGGCACTAGCAAAAAATGTTTTGGTGATGGGATTCAATGGATATTAGGCTACCGAAAGTCAGAATTAAACACAAATATGCATTTTTACATTCTAGAGAATCTTTCCTCCTTTCAAATCATCTTAGTTAAAGTAATTTTAAGGGAAGAAGATTTAAAATTAATTAAATGTCACAATACAAGTACACCTATTTTTAAACAACATATCTCTTAGCAAGAAATTGATTAGCATCATACCATTGGCTTTGCTATATGCAGAGATGTATTTACAACATATACTAATACAAATGTAAAAATATCATCTGCCAAACCTATGTTTAAATGATCGTGGGGGTTGTCCTTTTAACTAATCTATTTTAGTTTATTTTGCATGTCTACTTATATGCCTACTTGTAGATTAATATTGATTATTGCTAACATTGCAAGACTGCGTATGCAATAGTTTCTGGTAGTTGGCTGTGTTTTTAAATTTTAATTAATAGTTTTATTGTTCATATACATTGTGTTTCATGCATGTACATGTACTGTCCTTTATTTTCATTTGTTTATATTGTGGGGTTGTTGTTTTTTCTTTTTTTCTTCCTCCCTTACAATCATTCAACCAACAATTACTTTTGTGAAAACCTGTGAACCAGCTGCCTTACACCTCATGCTCTAGTATGCCCTCTGTAGACAGCCAATTGCTGATTCACCACCCCTATAGAACCAATACTCCGAGGAAACAAGCACATCCCTCCTCTGTGCAATTGGAAGACGTTGAGAATCTATATCCATAAGCATCATCCAGTCCAGATCAAGCCATCACGTTGCAGCAATCAGCTCTAGCTCACAGCATGGATCATCCTATCTTCTTCTGGCTGAGGTCTGGTCAACACATCCCCAGCTGCCCATGACTAGATTTAAATGGACATCAGCTGCGCACTCAGGAGTGCGTGCATACCTCTCCCGCACTGTGGACCTCTTGGTTTCCTCACTCAGCCCCAGGTCTCACGTGGGGCCAAGTCAAGTCAATAGGCCAAAGGTTGGCTATATTTCTTGGGTACCTCTCTATGCCTTCTTTGACTTAGTTATATTATACTGATTATCTCCATATTGTATATAGCCTTTCCCTGCACAAGTCAGTATGTACCCATTATCTATTTACTAAGTTTAACTTTCTTCTCCCTATCTTCCATCTCTGGTAAATATCCTGGAATCATTTCTTCTGTGTATAAACTCTTCTTTACTTTTTAAGTATTAGTGAACTAGCACAATGTTTGTTATTTTGTGACTGACTGATTTGACTCAGAATAATGTTCTTTAAATTTATTATTTTTATGCAGAATTTAAGGAAATCTTATTTACTTGTTAGTGTTTCACAGTATTTCATGTAGGGATGTAACATCGTTACTTTATCCATTCA
>NW_006400836.1:4184-6347 GCF_000299155.1 Elephantulus edwardii | reverse complement strand
CACACGATTGTGAAGACTATGGCCTGGATCAGGCACACCGTAATCTCCATCCTGATGTTGCTTTTCAGTACTCTGGTGAGGTCCCTAATAACTGACTTTCCCAATACAATTTGTCTCTTGGCTGCTGGTACCAAGATTGTTGGTTGTGGAGCCAAGCAAACTAAAACTGTTAACAATCTTGATCACATATTTGAGCTGTGGTGCTGGAGAAGAATGTTGACTATATCGTAGACTGTTAGGAGAACAAACAGGTTCATTCTGGAGAAGATGAAACCAGGCTGCTCCTTGGAGGCAAGGATTCTGAAGGTTCATCTAACATACATTGGGCATGTTCCAAGGAGGGACTGGTCCTTGGAGAAAAACATCTCGCTTGGGAGGGTGAAGGGACAGAGAAGGAGAGGAAGACCCTCAATGAGATGGGTTGATTAAGTCAATGGAACAATGAGGGTAGGAGTGTCAGAGACTATAAAGTTGGCACAGGATAGAACAGGGTTTAGGGGTCTTGTACATAGGGTCGCTATGAGTCGCAAGTGACTTGATGGCACATAACAATAACAACAACAATAGACTGTGTAGTAAAAAATACATATAAAATATTAATAAGCACACATTTTTATGCACATAGTATGTAATTTTATGAGAGTAAGATCATTTAAAATAGATTATTTGTTATTAGTAACAGGTTGCAATTTTACAGATAAAAACTTATCAAAAAGCTTGATAATATTTGAACCTGTGAAAAAATCCTGTATATGCTTGCTTGCTGTTGTTGCTGTTAGGTGCCATCAAGTATGACTTATAGCAACCCTATGAACAAAATATCTTAACCCTGTTCTATCCTATGCCATCCTCACAATTTCTGACACAGAAAAGTGCATTGCGGCAGTCACTGTGTCAAACCATGTAGTCAAGTGTCTTCCTCTCCTTTGTTGACCCTCCATTGTTCCTAACATCATATCCTTCTCCAAGGAATAGCTCCTTCTAGCAACATGCCCAAACTATGTGAGGTGAAGCCTTCTCATTCTTGTCTCAGTAGAATACTCCTACTGCACCCTCATCAATACCAGTTTGACTGCACCCTCTCCAAGACATATCGGTTTGTTCTTTCGGCTATCTATGGGATATCTTCTCTAACACTACATACAGCTCAAAGGCATTAATTCTTCTTCTGTCATCCGTATTCATTGTCCCACTCTCAGATGAATAGCGAGTGATCAGAAAGACTATGGCCTGAATCAGATGCACCTTAGTCCTCAAACTAACATCATCACTTTTCAATAATTTGGAGAGGTCCCTAACGGCAGATTTCCTCTAATGCAATGAATTTATTTCCTGACTGCTGGTACTAAGGGTGTTAACTGTGGATCCAAGCAAGATGAAACTGTTAATATTTTCAATCTCTTCTCCATCCATCATGATGTTGCCTATCAGCCAGTAAGAATCCTTGTTTTCTTTACTTTGAAATGTAATCCATACCAACGCCTGTATCTCTTGATCTTCTGCAACAAGTACTTCACATCCTCCTCACTTTCAGCAAGCAAGGTGTGTCACCTACATAAGGGAGGCTATTGATGAGTATCCCTCAAATTCTAATGCCACATTCCTCCTCATAGAGTCTGTTGTTGTTTTTAAGTGTTGGTGAGTTTAGTACAACTCATAAGAACCCTATGGACAAGATATCTGAGCTCTGTTCTATATTGTCGATTCTCTAATGTTCACTAAGTTTCCAAAGGCACATTGTTTAGGAAGTAAATGTCAATCTTGCTTCAAAAGACTGCCTTAATCTGAGAGTTCCACCAAACACTGCCCAAAATTATGGCATTTGACAGAGCAGTGGCAGAGTGGTCAGTATCACAGCAACCTCAAGTATTCTCAGTATAAGAAATAGACAGACCAGTGCTGTACCACTTAGAAGAAAGTTCTTCTCAAACGTAATTAAAACCAACTGACTTCTCAATACAAAGTCTCACCTACCAGGTCCTGATCAACTTAAACAAGAGGCTTCTGAGAGCTGGACAATGAAAAAGGATAGCAGAAGATATGCCTTTGAACTGTGGTGATGGAAAAAATACTAAATATCCCATGACTGCTAGTTTCTTGAATAATTTGCTCTGCATACAGATTAAGTAGGTATGGAGAGAGAATACAACCCCAACATACCCT
>NW_006400836.1:1454-2974 GCF_000299155.1 Elephantulus edwardii | reverse complement strand
AAATCAGGCACAAGCTTGGAAGCAGGAGTGGCATCTGCTTCCAAAATAGCTTGCCTCTGGAAATTCTATGAACTTGGAGAAATGTTTAAACTTATGTAAGTGTTCAGATCTTTCATTTATAGGGTCACTATGAGTCATCTATGACTTGATCACACTTAACAACAACAAAAACAATAATATAAAAGCAATATTTATAGTATACAAGTAGTAATTTAATGTAATAATACAATATAAAAGTAATAAAGTGGTATAAAAATAATATAAAACATTCTATATATTTTTTATTAAAATCATGCAGTGAATTGATTTTAATAAAGGATAAAAAGCCATATTTTTAATGCAGCTTCCAAAACGAAATCTTTGAACAAAATTCTGATAAAAATGTGGAAAAGTGGCCTGTGCCTATAGGTCTGTCATTGTGTTCCATGCCAGAGCAAACTGTAGCCTTCATTGCCTGGCCTACTTTTTGATGGGCTGCAGGCACTGAAGTGGGTTGCACAGTGGAAAAGAAAAGAAAAATAATGTGCGGTTGTAAAAAAACACACACTATATTTTAATGTAAATGATAAGCATTATACTTAATGGACTTTTTAAAAATATGGACAGTTAAAAATACAATTTTGAAAAGTAGTATGAAATATGTGGTGAAAAATGTTTAATATTTAGCAATAAGTGGTATGTTAATTAATCTCTATAATCAAGTAATGTCAAGGATTTAAAGATTATTATGCAGCTGCTTCAGGAGAAGTGTGGGAAAATGAGTAAGGATTAGCTGTTGTTTACTCCTTCTTAGCTGCTTTAAAATGTAGAAGCATTCAAGCTGGCTATGGCATGGAAGAACGGTAGAAGAAATCACTCCATTTTCTCTGGTTGGAAACACCTATTTCTTTCTTATTTTTTCCAATTCTCTTTTTATTCTACTTGAATTTGTTTTTATTAGTGGAAATCTATCAATTCCTTCACATGTCTCCTTTAGAAATAACATTTCCATTTCATAATTTTAAAAATATAGTTATTTCACAATCACCATGAGTCAGAATTAATCCAATGACAATACATAAAAATATACAGCTCGAGCCTTTTGATGGTAACAATAAATTCACTGCCCCAAATCCCATGTTTCAAGGGTTTTTCCGAACTCCATATTTTTATTGACATGTTGTTGTTGTTGTTGTTATGTGCCTTCGAGTCGCTTGCGACTCACAGTGACCCTATGTATAACAGCTCTAAACGCTGCTCTGTTCTGTGCCAATTTCATTGTCTCTGACACACTCATCCCGATTGTCCCAGTCACTGAATCAATCCACCTCCCAGAGGGCCTTCCCCTCCTGCGCCTGCCCTTCACACTCCCAAGCATGGTGTCCCTCTCCAAGGACCGGTCTCTCCTTACAACATGACCAAAGTATGTCAGCAAAGTCTCAGAATCCTTTCCTCCAAGGAGCAGCCCGGTTTAACCCTCTCCAAGATGAATCTGTTTGTTTTCTTAGCAGTCCATGGTACCCTCAATACTCTTCTCCAAC
>NW_006400836.1:0-554 GCF_000299155.1 Elephantulus edwardii | reverse complement strand
TGATCTGTTCTGCATAGAGGTTGAAAAGGTATGGAGACAGGACACATCCCTGGTGTATACCCTTCCCAATTTTGAACCATGCAGTGTTTCCTTGCTTTGTTCTGACGACTGCCTCTTGGTTCAAGTATAAGTTTCTCATTAGAACGGTCAAGTGTTCTGGGATTCCCATTCTTCTCAGAGTCAGCCACAGTTTGTCATGGTCCACACAGTCAAACGCCTTTGCATAATCAATGAAGCACAGATAGACATTCCTCTGGTACTCCTGCTTTCCACCAAGATCCATCTAACATTAGCTACAATATCCCTAGTACCATGACCAATTCTAAACTCAGCCTGGACTTCCGGCAATTCTCTGCTGGTGGACTGTTCTAGTCGTTTTTGGATAATCTTCAGCAGAATCTTGCTAGCACCTGAAATCAATGATATTGTTCTAGAGTTTCCACTCTCTGTTGGGTCACTTTTCTTTGGAATGGGAACAAATATAGATCTCTTCCAGTCAGTTGGCCAAGTGGTTGTTCTCCAGATTTCTTGACACAACTTGGTGAGCACGTCCA
>NW_006400835.1:2050-13567 GCF_000299155.1 Elephantulus edwardii | reverse complement strand
ACTACCTTTGAGTCAGTCACTCTCTGTTTGTTTTACAAAGCTGTAAATTTCAACAAGAATAGACTGCTACCTCTTTCTCCTTGGAGCCCCTAATAAATTTAGCCACCAATCTTTCAGTTAGCAGTTCAACATGTAACCACCAGAGTTCTTAGCCCAAATAGCATAGTCCATCAAATGACTGGAAATTAAGGGAAAACACTGTGTCAATATTTATCTTGATGTCCAAGTGTCTGCCAGAGCTCATTATTCCTGTGGAAATTACAAGTTCATGACAGCAACAGAAATGAGGAAAGGATGTGTAAAGGATGTGTACTGCTGTTGTTAACAGAGTAGGATACATGGCGACCTGAACAAGTCTGAGCTCTGTCCTATCCTGTGCCATCCTCATAATCTCTGACACACAGCTCACTGCTGCAGTTACTGTGTCAATAAAGGCTGAGGGTCTTCCTCTCCTTCACCAACCTTTCACCTTCCAAGAAAGATGTCCTTCTCCAAGGAATAGCCTCTCCTAGCAACATTCCTGAAGTATGTGAGATAACGCTTCATCATCTTTGCCTTCAGGGAGCACTCTGACTGCACTTTCTCCAAGACATATTTGTTCTTTTGGCAGTCCCTGGGATATTCACAGCTCTTCTCCAAAAGCACAGCTCAAAGGCATCTTCTATCAATTCTATCATCCTTAGATCAGCTTTCAGATGAACAGCAGGTCACTGAAAAGATCATGGGCTCAATCAGGTGCACTTTGTCCTCAAAATGACATCATTGCTCCTTAAATTTGGAGAGATCCTTTGCTTCCATTACTGCTGAGGACATCGTAGTTTACTTTCTAATTATGAAAGAGATAAAGAATTAGGCACCTTTCAGTAGCGCAGAGACATAAAATGCTTTAATCTGCTTAGCAATATCCCAGTATGAACACATATCTCGGATAGATGTGTCCCTAGTATTTCTGTAGTCACCATAATATTGGCTACTTTGTTTCAACATGTATTTCATTAACTTGTGGTTTTTACAAGCTGAAAATTATAACCAAAGGCTTATGAGAATGAACCATGTAACCATCTGCCCAGTTTGTTGGTGCTGAATGGAGTCCCATATTTTTCTTTCACTCTCGATTTTTCCCACCTGAACTTCAAGAGCCACATACCCCTGATAGTTAGATGTAGGAGAGGACTTCATCCTAGAGCCGTAATGTAGCTTGCTATGGACAAACGTATTGCTTCCCACACACAAAGTGAATTCTTCCTGGCGGGAGAGGGTGAGTGGAAAAGGAATATGCTGATAACCTAACTCTCCAGGACACATCTTTAAAGCATACTTCATTTACATTGTCTAAAGATCAAAATCTGGAGCCCCAGTCAGTTAAATTGTTGGCAGAAACCCAGTGCTTTTGCCTGATCCTGATTTATGACCCCCAGGAGACTTACAGATGCTATTTCTTCTCCTCACTCTCCCTTTGTTTCAAGATGTCAGGCATCTACTCAGAATTAACGTTCACCTTTGCTCTCTGGAAAGGCTGACTCCTGAGGTCATTAACCTTGGCCCACAAATCCATTCCTAGCTGCTCCCACTGCAGGCATGACTGACCCCAGTGCATTCTGGGAAAGGGCTTGGGCTTTCCAGGGCCATGGCGCTAGAAAAATCCAAGCCCGAGTGATTGTGTCTGGGACTCATGAAGCAGTTTCTCAGACAATATCACCTTTTGGCTAATTAGAAGACATGATCTCATAACTCTGGGAATGAATACACAGTGAAAAAGCCTGAAGCTAGGGCAGATGGATGTTCTGGGCAGAGCTGGAAGCAAAATCAGCTCTGACTGGAATGCTAGGTCCAGCACTTACAGATTCACACATGGCTTCAGTCCTTTTCACTCAAATGACAGATTTGATAAAACATAGCAAGCTTTGAGTACCAACTGCAGGCTCTAAGTGGGACATGGCTGGTGTGCTTTCAAGGTTTAGAGCAGATTCTAGAATATGTGCTCACCATGAGCCAGGCACCTCACACACATCATCTTGTTTAATTAATCAACAGCCCTGTTGCCCCACTAGGTAGTGCTGAATAAAATACAGTCCATCAATTACTTTTATTTTTTAAAAGTTTCAGTACATTCCTGGCACAACTACTGTGGAAGGCAGTATGGCGCTTTCTCAAAAAGTTGTGAATAGAGATACCATTTGACCCAGTAATTCCACTACTGGGAATATACCCCAAAGAGATCATAACGGACATCCAAGCAGATATACGTTTATTGCAGTTTTGTTCACTATAGCAAGGAGTTGGAAACAACCTAAGTGCCCATCAACAAACGAATGGATAGAGAAGCTGTGGCATATTCACACAGTGGAATACTATGCTGCATTGAAAAACAAGGAACTCATGAAATATTATTCAAAATGGATGACCATGGAGGACATTATGCTGAGTGAAATATCTCAGTCACAAAAGGACAAATACTGCATGGTGCCACTGTTGTAAAACAGGACTGACATTGGGGTTGGGGGGGGGGGACTGAGAAAGATGGGTTCAATAATGTATACTGCGTTGAAACAGATGAGGGAGAAAACTGTTTAAAAGGGATATATGAATAGGTATTTTTGTCATGACAGGAGCCCAGAGCAAAGGCTGCATAGTGGAGTGGCCCTGGGGGGAGGGATTGTAAAACAATGAAAAAATTTTTCTTTTACTTTTCCAAGAAGGTAGTGTACTAGGGAGGAAGGCTGGGAGGGGAGAAAAGTGCAACAATGAATGAATGGAAATCCAAAGTCTCTGTAAATTTTCACTGAAATTAATAATAAAATTTTTAAAAAGAAAAATAAATTATTAGTGAATGGGAAACTAAATTGTAAAATTACAAAATTTTACAGTTCACAAAATTTACAAATCACAAAAACTCTTAAAATAAAAAATAAAGTTTTAATAATATTGTAAATTGTGAAGAAAAAAGTTTATGTATATTCCATTCAAGGAAGCTTTGATGGTTTAGTGGTAAGGACTTGTGCTGCTAACCCAAACACATGCAGTTTGAACTCACCAACTAGAGGAAGAAAGATGGGAAATCTCCTCCTGTGGGATTTACTGCGTCTGAAAACCAGCTTGAGGGCCAGCTCTGAGTCGGTTTTGATGTGACGGTATGTAACAACAACATTCCATTCAAGAGGGCAGTGATGGTTCAATGGTAGAATTCTTTTCTTTTTTAATTGTGATTTTAACGAAGGTTTACAGTGAGGCTGGGTTTTCATTCATTCATTCATTCATTCTTGCACATTTCCCTCTCTCTTCCTCCCTTTTCCTTTCCCCAGTCCACTTTGCAATGCACCTCTTGGTCCAGATTGTTTTCAGACATATAATGTTACACATTTATCTCTGAAAATTCTTCCCTTCGTCTGTTCTAATCCAGTGTTCATTTTCTATTCACTCTTTTCCTAATCTCTTCTTAACTCTTCCACGTTAGTCCTATTTTATAGCAGTGGTATTATGCAGTATTTGTCCTTTTGTGACTGAGACATTTCACTCAGTATAATGCCCTCCAGGCTCCCCCGTGTTGTGTAATGTTTTATGCGTTCATTGTTTTTCAGGGCTGCATAATACTCCACCACATGAATGTACCACAGTTTTCCCATCTATTCATTTGCTGATGGGCACTTGGGCTGCTTACCTCTCTTTGCTATTGTGAATAACATAGCAATAAATATGGATATGCATACATCTGTTTGAGTCATGGCTCTGGTTTCTTTAGGATATCAGTGATAGAATTCTAGCCTTCCATGAAAGAGTCATGAGTTTGATTCCTGACCAGCATATGTCTTGTGCAGACACCATCCATCTGTCAGTGGAGCTTTCATGCTGCTGTGATGCTGATAGATTTGGCAGATACTCTAGACTAAGACTGACCAGGAAGAAAGGTCTGGGATCTACTTTCAAAAAATCAGCACAGGAAAACTCTGGATTCCAAAGATCTGATCTCAGTGAGGTTACCTTGAGTTTCTGGCTCACCTGATGGCTGCTAACAACATGTTTTATTCCATAGTTAGGATATACTTACCACTAAAAAGTTATATGATGCTTACCTAAAATTCAAATTTAACTAGATGCCCTGTGTTTTCCTTAGTAAACTTGGTCACTATAATCCAGGAAACATTTTGCAAAGAGTGTCTGGAGAAGTTTTTGCTTGTTGTGGCCTGGGGAGAACGAGTTACCATCTGGGTCTAGAGCAGAGCCCAGGCTGCTGTTAACATCTGACAGCTTAGAAGAGCTGCTGGTAAACCGCCCCATGTAACCACCCTCTTTTCCAGGTAGTAGTCATCCCTCCTCTTAGAGGTAATAGAACTCCGATGCATGAGGATATTTTGAAACTTTATTTTAAAGCAGAAGTTTGGAAACAGACTTCAGGAGGTCTTAAATTTCATTCCTGTAATAACAAGCTTTTTGTGTTAGGTTTTGTTATGTAAATGTTAAGCTCTTTTGATTTTCTTTCTCATTAACAAAAAACATGGATCTGCAAAGGCTGTCATTTTCTCACCCCATATTTTTAAATGCACTTTACACACAATGAAAAGAGCAATACAATGTGACACCCCCACCACACACACACACACACACACACACACACACACACACACACACACACACCACCCCCAGGGGTTTTGGTAGAGCTTAGCATTTTCTAGCAAACATTTTCTAATAACACCTGTAGTTTAGGAATAGTTAGTACCATAACAAAGGTAGTATCCATATGTTCCTTAAGACATTTATATTCTTGTTTCTATAAGACTGAGGGAAATTTGTTCTTAACATTCCCTGCTAATCTTCTGGTCCTATTATCAGAAATAACTAGAACAGGCAAGGACAAAGAAAGGAGCATTGTTAGTGGTTAGCAGGGACGAAGGGGAGCAGACAATGGTGAACTATTGCTTAATAAGTGCTGAGTTTCCTTCAAGGGTGATGAAAAATTTGAAGATGCATAACAATGTGAATGTAACTAGTAGCACTGATTATACACATAAGTGTTGAAATGGCAAATGCTTTGCTATATAAATTTCACCTTGATAAAATTAAAAGGAAAAAAGAAAAGTGACAGCCACAGCTGCTATAGGCCTCTGTATCATGTTGGAGATATAAGTGACACACCTTTGGTTCAGTGGTCTACTCAACAATTCCTTCTGGCTTCATATCTGCATACAGGAGATATAGGTGATAGGGACTTACTAGGGAGTGTCTTAGGGGAGCTCTGGTAGCCTGGTGGATAAGGGGTTGCTCTGCTAAATCAAAGTCAAGCAGTTCAAATCCACCAGTTGCTCTGGGAGAGAAATCTCCTCCTGTGGGGTTTATAATCTCTGATAACCTGCTGGAGGATTGTTTATAAGTTGATTCTGACTTGAAAATACATAAAAATCTTTGGTGGCAAATCCAAATCATGTTCTCCAGCTAACCTTTACTTATAAAAACAGTCTTGAAAAGTTGTTACTTGCATTCAAGCTTATGCCTCATTCCAGGCTCTTCCCTTTTCTGCAATATTCCCTCTTATTATCTGTCTGCTCCTGTTCATATCCAATGCCAGTTCTCCAGAGCTTGCCCTTAGTGGGCTCCTACTATTGATCTGCCCAGAACCAATGGCTTTCTCTCTAGCACGCCGACAGCATTTTTTATATTCTGTATTAGACTGACTCCTGCACCATCCTTACCAATGCTGAGACTGTAGCCGCCACTGTCTCAATTCATCTCACTGAGGGTTTTCTTCTTTTGTTGTAATAATCAGAGCATTTTGCTGCTAACTTAAAAGTACACTCCTCTCTGGTGGTTAGAATCCACCAGTGGCTCCAGTGGAGAAGCTGGGAACTCTCCTCCTGTGTGATTTACAGCTTCTGAAAATCCACTGGAGGGTCAGCCATGAATCAGTTCTGACTCTACAGAAATGTGTTATGTTTTGTTTTTTTAGTCTACTCTGCCATGGTATCTTTCTCTAGGGATGTGCACCTCCTGCTAGCATGTCCAAAGCACATGGACTGGTTTCCCTTCTGTGAGGATTTGCCTTTACTTCGTCTAAGACACATTTGTCTATCTGTGTTTCATTGACTATGCAAAGGCATTTGATGATGTCAGTCACAACAAATTGTGGATAACCTTGAGAAGAACGAGAATTCCAGAACCCTTGATTGTGCTTATGCAAAATCTATACTTGAACCATGAAGCAGTCATGAGAACAGAGCAAGGAAACACTGCATGGTTCAAAATCAGGAAAGGAGTGCATCAGGGATGCATCCTGTCTTCTTACCTTTTCAATCAATAATAAAAACAAATCATTTGGGAATGCATACAAAGGACATCCTGCTTGGACCTAAGCGATTCTGCAGCCAAAGAACAATCCACAGAAAGGTAAGGTGGCAGAGTCACTCTTTCTAATGGTTCAAGTCACAGAACACTTTTTGTTCTTAATGAATGATGAATGCACTTCCAACCACATCCATCACTATCAAAACACACACACACACACACACACACACACACGAGCTGTAGAGAATATTTAGCCCCAGAAGCAGCAATAAATGTGAGGATTAAGAAAATATTACTTACTAATTATACATTAATTAACAAACATATAGAGTATATTCTTAGTAATGAAATAAGATGGAAAAATAGGAAGGGAAAGTATAGGGACTTCTTGGAGGTTTTTGTTCTCTGAAGTTATATAATTGGCTTAAATAAACACAGTAAGAGTTCTTAGCTGTAGGAGTAGATTAAAGAAGACCAAAAGTAATATTGGTTTTCAGAAATATAAGTATCAGTTTTACTGACAGGTACGGGAGTTCAAATGCAATTTAGAGACTTAAAAGGCTTGTTGGGTAAGTTGGTTTTATAAATTTACCCTGCTTTCAAAGGGCAAAGTGAAATGTGAGGGAGCTAGTGTTTGCTGGTTTTATGAAGGTCTCTAAAAGATAAAAATGGCATTCTAAAAGAGGAGTGGAATGGGCTTCTGGGAAGTGAATTTCACTGGAAATTGCTACTTTTAAGATTAGATTCAGGGATTGGACTTCACACAAAGACAAACCAAATTGCGTGTTAAAAAAAAATACCCCAGGGAGCACTGGTGGCCTAGTGGCAAGAAGCTGCACTGCAATCCTGAAGGCACATTGTTTGAGGCCACCAGCTGCTCTGTGGGAGAAGGATGGGCAATAGCCTCCTGTGCAATTATCTGCTTCTGAAAACCCACCAGAGGGTCAGCTGTGGGTCAATTCTGACTCAACAATACACCACCACCACCACCACAATAAAGTTCTTTTTTTTTAAAAAAAAATACCCCATCGGCCTTCCAATACACTCAATTTTTATTCTTCACAAGCGCACGGAAAGCTTCTTGCAAAAAATTAATCTCAGGACTAATAAGTATCACTTTCATCCATTCAAGGGGTGGTTTGTGAAACAGTAAACGGCAATTAACCCAAAGGAACACTTGAGGGCACCCTGAGGTCATAGGAAATATCAAGCTGAGGTGATTTTAAGGCCTCTACCAAGCTGACCTATTTGCAATTCTGAAAGGATGGCTAGCCAGAGCAAGTTAAACCTGTGCTTATCGGTCCTTTAAAGGCCAAGATGCAGGAGCTGTCTTGAGATTTCTTTCCTCACTGACTCCATAGTCAAAATCAGTTATTGCACCCCTACATTTAAAAGGATATTGTTTTTCTTAGCTCCATTTCTGTATTCTCTTTGTTACTTGAACCACTATTTAAGGCAATATGGTACTTTCTCAAAAAGTTGGAAATAAAAATATCATTTGACCCAGCAATTCCACTACTAGAAATATACCCTTAAGAAACCAGAGCTGCCTGTGTTATTCACAGTAGCAATGAAATGGAAGTAACTCAAGTGCCCATCAACAAATGAATGGCTAGAAAAACTAGGGTATATTCCCACAATGGAGTACTATGCACTACGGAAAATAAGGAACTCATGAAATATTACACAACATGGGTGACCCTGGAGGACATTATGTGAGTAAAATATCTCAGTTACAAAAGGATAAATACTGCACATCACCACTGTTATAAAACAAGAGTGACATAGGAGTTGGGAGGAAACTAAGAAAAGAGGTAATAATGAACACATTGGAACACATGAAGGAAAGAACTGTTTAAAAGGAATACATAGTTAGGCATTATATATATATATATATATATATATATATATATATATATATGACAACAGCCCAGAATAAGAGATACATTGCAAAGAAGACTCAATGGGGAGAGGGAGATAATTGTGCAACAATGAATAAATATTAAATAAAAAAGTGAACTGGGGAAGGAGAAGGGGAAGGGAGAGAGAGAGTAAAATGTGTAACACTGAATGAATGAAAAATGTAACTTATCTGTAAACTTATATTAAAAGTATAATTAAAATAAAAAATTTTTATTAAAAATATTCAATCTGGCAAGCTCTGATGGCCTAGTGGCAAGAAGCTGTACTGCAATCCCAGAGGTGAATGGTTCAAATGCACCAGATGCTCTGCTGAAGAAGAAAGGACAATCTCCTCCTCTACCAGTCAGATCTGATTGGACGGTACACACACAAAAAATGATGAAAGTAAAAAAAAAAAATTCGAGCGTGTGTTTGGAAACAAGAGCTGGAGTTCAGAGGTTTTATTAAGTGGAAATTGGTTCATCATCCCATAAAAAAAACAAAAACAACAACAAATCTATTTAGCACATTATCAGCAGTCCCCCCCCAAAAAAAGAGTTTTTAATAAAGCATCAATAAAAACAACTAATGTATTTTTCCCTACCATGTTCAAGTCGATGCCAACTCATGGTAACCCCCATGATTTGGAGAATGTGAGATGGATCCTGACTGAAAGCAGAGAGTACCAGAAGAATGTCTCCTTGTGTTTTATTGACTATTCGGAGACATTTTACTTTGTGATTCATAATAAACTGTGGCTAACATTGTGAAGGATGGAAATCCCAGATCACTGGATTGTGCTCATGTGAAACCTACACTTAGACCAGAAGTTGTCACAACAGAGCAAAGAAACACTGCAAGGTTCAAAATTAAGAAAGGAGGTCATCAGGTATGTGTCCTGTCTCCATTCCTTTTGTCACAACAGAGCAAAGAAACACTGCAAGGTTCAAAATTAAGAAAGGAGGTCATCAGGTATGTGTCCTGTCTCCATCCCTTTACAATCTATATGCAGAACAGATCATCTAAGAAGTTAGACTTTATGAGGAGGAATGTGGCATCAGGATTGGAGAAAGACTCATCAACAACCTGCATTATGTAAATGATACAATCTTGCTTGCTGAAATGGAAACATTTGCTGCAGAAGACTGCAGTCTTCAATATGGATTGCAGCTCAACAAGAAAACAAAGTCTCTCACCACTGGGCCAATTGGCAGCACCATAATAGATGGAGAAGAGATGGAGACTGTTAACAACTTCAGCTTGCTTGACTCCACAATCAACACTCTCAGCACCAGCAGTCAGGAAATGAAAAAATGAATTGTATTTGGAAAACCTGCTGTCAGTGACCTCTTCAGAGTGCTGAAGAGCAACGATGTCAGTCTAGAGACCAAGGTGCCCCTGATCCAAGCCATAATCTTTGCAATTACTTGCTATGCATTGGAGAGCTTGACAATGACTAAGGATGACAGAAGAAGAATTAATGCCTTTAAGTTGAGGTGCTGGAGAAGAGTATTGAACATACCATGCATGGTCTGCCAAGAGAACAAACAGATGTGTCCTGGAGAAAGTGAAATCAGATTGTTCCTTGGAAACAAGGATTTTCAAGCTCCGTCTCACATACTTTGGACATGTTCTCAGGCGGGACTAGCCCTTAGAGGAGGACATAATGCTTGAAAGGGTGGATGGATAGTGCAGGAAAGAGACCCTGGGTGAGAAGGATTGGCTCAAAAACTGGGATAATGTGGGTAGGTGTGTTGGAGACATGAGATTATTTTAGGATGGAGCAGGGTTTAGGGTTTCTGTTCATAGTGTTACTATAAGTCACAGGCTACTCAACAGCACTAAACAACAAGTACTAAGTACAAGTATTTGTTTGTTTGTTTGATTTTTCTTTTTTCTTCCAATTGCTGTTGCTTCCAACTCATGGCAGCCCTACAGCAAAGCAGGACTGTGCTCTGTTTTAAAGCTTTAAATTGTTATTTAATGTATTTTCTTTTTTATGTTGTTAGACTATATATAGCCGAACATATACCAATTCAATTATTTCTATATGTACATTGAGATGAATTACATTCTTCAAGTTATCATTCTTACTCTCCTCTACTGAATTGTTTATTCCTCATTAACATAAATTTATTGCTCCTTAAGTTTTCTATTTAATAGTTCAAATTGTTGTTGTCAGTTTGATTTGCATGGAATTTTAAAAAAGCACAATGTTCAAGGCAGGTACTCCTTATCAGTTAAGATAAACTATTGTTTAGTTATAAGAAGACTTCATAGGATATTTTTGGTTTAAGATTTAAGTATTGTTGTGTACCATCAAGTTGGAACCTCCAGTGGGTTTTCAGAGGCAGTTAATTGCATGGGAGGATATTGTCCATCCTGCTCCCATGGAGCTGCTCGTGGCTTTGAACCACGTGCCTTTGGGATTTCAGTGCAGCTTCTAAGTTTTAAGTGTAAGGATTATTTTTCACAGGGTGATAGTTTGGGATATCCATCCATGCCTCCAGAAAATCTCAATTATATGTCAATTTGAAATGCTGTTCTGCATTTCTCCTCTTTTGACCAAGGTTCTTCAACAGAATTTGTGATAAAAAGGCACAGTAATTATTTGCTGTTGGATGCTGTCAGGTCAGTTTTAACTCAGAGCAACCTGATGCAGAACAGAATGAAACCCTGCCAGGGGTGAAGCATCTTCATAATCTCTGCTGCTGCAGCCACTGTGTGTCAATCCCTCTCACTGAGGATCTTCTTCTCCTTCATAGACCCTCTATTTTTCTAAACATGCTGCCTCTCTCCAGGTATGTGAGATAAAATCTTTTGCTTCCAAGGAGCATTCTTGCTACTCTTCCACGAATTTTTTTGTTCTCTTGGCAGTTGGACACTACTCAGTTCTTCCAGTCTCATGGCAAAGGAAGTAGTTGTTCAGTGAGGCAATTAGGCACACATTCAAAATCTTCCTCCAATTCTTGATTTCCCTTCTTCCTCTGCTGCTCTAGGCTAAAAGAGACTTATTTTCTTACCTTAAGTGGTCATTTTCAAACTTTTAAGAGTCCAGACACTACAGAATAAGATAGAAAGTAGAACATAACCACTATACAAAATATTAGGTCAATAAACTGTATATGTGTATAAAACAAAATTCATAAAATCTGTCTAGTAGATTTACAGTAACAGTAAAAATGAAAGCTGGTGAGGATGCATATATACCACCAAACACCTAATAGAATTTGGTTTCCTGATTTAGAGGGACATGGTTTTGTGGGACATCTCAGTTAATTGGCCTAATACTGTGTTCTATAGACTTTTCATAGTGGTAATTTGACCTTAATTATGTCCCAC
>NW_006400835.1:0-1355 GCF_000299155.1 Elephantulus edwardii | reverse complement strand
ATTATCCAAAAACGACTGGAACAGCACATCAGCAGAGAACTACCAGAAGTCCAGGCTGGGTTTAGAAGGGGTTGTGGTACTAGGGATATTGTAGCTAATGTTAGATGAATCTTAGCTGAAAGCAGGGAATAACAGAAGAATGTGGCTAACCTTGACAACAATGTTGATTCCAGAACATTTGATTGTGCTTATGCAAAACCTATACTTGGACCAGGATGCACTCGTCAGAACACTGCATGGTGAAAAATCAGGAAAAGAGTGTGTCAGGATGCATCCTTTCTTCATATCTTTTCAATCTGTACTCAGAGCAGATAATTCAAGATCATTCTCCTAACTTTTATGAGAAAGGATGTGGCATCAAGAATCAAGGAAGACTCATTAACAACCTGCATTATGCAGATAGATGCCACAAACTTACTTGCTGAAACTGAGGAGGGTCTGAAGCATTTGCTGCAGATGGTCAAGGACTGCAGTCTCCAATACAGATTGAAGCTTAATGTCAAGAAAACATTCTTACCACCAGGCCTATTGGCAGTACCATGACAGATGGAGAAGAGGCTGAGATTGTTCTACTACAATCAACACTCTTGGCACTAGCAGTTAGGAAATCAAAAGACAAATTGCATTAGGAAAATCTGCTGTTAGACACCTCTTCAGAGTACTGAAGAAGACCAATGTCAGTTTAGAGACTAAGGTGCGCCTGATTCAGGCCACAATCTTCCCAATTAGGTGCGTGTATCAGCAATCTGGACAATAGCTAATGATAATAGAAGAAGAATTGATGCCTTTGAGTTGTGGTGCTGGAAAAGAGTACCGAACGTACTGTGGTCTGCCAAAGAACTACATTCCTGGAGAGGGTGAAACCAAGCTGATCCTTGAAGGCATGTAGCCAGGAGTGACCAACTCTTGGAGAAGGATATCATGCTTGGGAGGGTGGAGGGACAATACAGAAGAGGAAGACCCTGGATGAGATGGACTGACACAGTAATGGATAATGAGGCTAGGTGTGTCAAAGACAGTGAGATTGGCTCAGGAGAGAGCAGGATTCAGAACTATTGTGCATAGTGTCGCTATGATTCATAGTTGACTCATTGGCACATAACTACCACCACCACCACCACACTGATGGAAACAAATCACCCCAAGCAATGAGTTAAGGAATCTCTGAGTGGATTCAAAAGGGAAAACTTTTGATTAGTAGCTAAGTACCCAGGGTGTCTAATACATTATTGCAAGGTGGGGGTGGGCAATAGAAAATGGAAATCAGAATCAATCCTGAGAGTCTCTGATCTGGAATAGGGAGGGTTGGAATCATCCTATCTGTGACTCTTTTGATCATCTTCCTTCACCTCTCA
>NW_006400834.1:13260-14632 GCF_000299155.1 Elephantulus edwardii | reverse complement strand
CAGTGGACGGTGGGAGTGGACTTGAATCGGGACACACCCCTGCAGGTCTGACCCACGACTCCCATCTTCAGGTAACTCATTGCTCCCACCCTCCGGCTCGCGACCACCCGCCCCCGCCAGCTCTGAACTTTGGGACTGGCCAAGGTGCTGTGCGCAGACACAGTGGACGGTGGGAGTGGACTTGAACTGGGACACACCCGTGCAGCTCTGACCCACGAACCCCATCTTCAGGTATCGCATTGCTCCCCCCAACCCTGCTCCCGACCTCCCTGCCAGCTCTGAATTTTGGGGCTACACAAGGTGCCGTGGGAAGACGCAGTGGATGTTGGGAGTGGACTTGAATTGGGACATAAACCTGCACCACTGACCCGAGACCCCTATCTTCAGTTATCGCATTGCTCACCCCCGAACGGGCTCGCGACGCCCACCCCGCCCACTCTGAACTTTGGGACTGGCCAAGTTGAAGTTCGCAAACGCAGTGGACGGTGGGAGTGGACTTGAATCGGGACACACCCCTGCAGCTCTGACCCATGACCCCCATCTTCAGGTATCGCACTGCTCCCCTCCGAGGTGGCTCGCGAAGCCCCCCCCCACCCGCTCTGAACTCTGGGACTGACCACGGTGCCGTGCGCAGACGCAGTGGACGGTGGGAGTGGACTTGAATCGGGACACACCCCTGCTGCTCTGAACCAAGACTGCCATCTTCAGTTATCGCATTGCTCACCCCCGAACGGGCGCGCGACGCCCACCCCACCCACTCTGAACTTTGGGACTGGCTAAGTTGAAGTTCGCAAACGCAGTGGACGGTGGGAGTGGACTTGAATCGGGAAACACCCGTGCAGCTCTAAACCACGAACCCCATCTTCAGGTATTGCATTGCTCCCCCCCGAGCCGGCTCTCAATGCCCCCCCCGCCCACTCTGAACGTTGGGACTGGCCAAGGTGCCCTGCGCAGACGCAGTGGACGGTGGGATTGGAATTGATTCGGGACACACACCTGCAGCTCTGACCGACGACCCCCATCTTTAGGGGTCGCATTGCTCCCCCCCGAACTGGCTCTCGACGTCCCCCCCCAGCCGCTCTGAACTTTGGGACTGGCCAAGGTGCTCTGTGTAGTCGCAGTGGATGGTGGGAGTGACCTTTAATCAGGACACACCACTACAGCTCTGACACACGACCCCCATCTTCAGGTATCGCATTGCTCCCCCCGAATCGGCCCACGACCCCCCCCAACTGCCCGCTCTGAACTTTGGGACTGGCAAAGGTGCCGTGCGCAGAGGCAGTGGACGGTGGGAGTGGACTTGAATCGAGACACACCCCTGCTGCTCTGACCCAAGATTCCCATCTTCAGGTATCGCATTGCTCCCCCCGAA
>NW_006400834.1:11889-12893 GCF_000299155.1 Elephantulus edwardii | reverse complement strand
GCCAACTCTGAACTTTGGGACTGGCCAAGGTCCCGTGCGCAGACGCAGTGGACGGTGGGAGTGTACTTGAATCGGGACACACACCTGCAGCTCTGACCCACGAACCCCATTTCAGGTATCATATTGCTCCGCCCCGAACTGGCTCGCAACCCCATCCCGCCAGCTCTGAACTTTGGGACTGGCCAAGGGGCTGTGCATAGACGCAGTGGACGGTGGGAGTGGACAAGTATCGGAACGCATCACTTCAGCTCTGACCCACAATCCCTATCTTCAGGTATTGCATTGCGCCCCCCCAACCGGCTCGTGATGGGCCCCCCGCCCACTTTGAACTTTGGGACTGGCCAAGGTGCCATTCGAAGACGCAGTGGGCCGTGGCAGTGGACTTGAATCGGGATACACCCCTGCAGCCCTGACCCATGGCCCCCATCTTCAGGCATCGCATTGCTCCCCCCGGAACCCGCTCCTGATGCCCCCCTGACTGGCTCTGAACTTTGGGACTGGCCAAGGTGCTGTGCGCAGACGTAGTGGACGGTGGGAGTGGAATTGAATCGGGACACACCCTTGCAGCTCTGACCCACGAACCCCATCTTCAGGTATCGCATTGCTCCCCCCCGAACCGGCCCGCGACCCCACCCCCACCCGCCAGGTCTGAACTTTGGGCCTGGCCAAGGGGCCGTGCGTAGACGCAGTGGACGGTGGGAGTGGACTTGTATCGGGACACACCCCTTCAGCTCTGACCCACAACCCCTATCTTCAGGTATTGCATTGCGCACCCCCTAACCGGCTCGTGATGCGCCCCCCGCCCACTCTGAACTTTGGGACTGGCCAAGGTGCCGTTCGAAGACGCAGTGGACCGTGGGAGTGGACTTGAATCGTTACACACCCCTGCAGCTCTGACCCATGACCCCCATCTCCAGGTATCGCATTGCTCCCCTCAAACAAGCTCGCGACAACCCCCCCGCGAGCTCTGAACTTTGGGACTGGAAAAGGTGCCATGCGCAGAC
>NW_006400834.1:9623-10533 GCF_000299155.1 Elephantulus edwardii | reverse complement strand
CTGCAGCTCTGACCCACGACCCTCATCTTCAGGTATCGCATTGCTCCCCCCCGACCTGGCTCGCGACCCCTCTTCCTAGCCAACTCTGAAATTTGGGACTGGCCAAGGTACCGTGCGCAGACCCAGTAGACGGTGGGAGTGGACTTGAATCGGGACACACCCTTGCAGCTCTGACCCACGACCACCAACGTCAGGTATCGCATTGCTCCCCCCTGAGCCTGCTCCCGACCCCCCTGCCAGCTCTGAACTTTAGGACTGGCCAAGGTGCCGTGCGCAGATGCAGTGGACGGTGGGATCCGGACACACCCCTGCAGCTCAGACCCATGACCCCCATCTTCAGGTATCACATTGCTCCCACCCGAAGCGGCTCGCGAACCCCCAACCCCCGCCAGCTCTGAACATTTGGACTGGGCAAGGTGCCGTGCAGAGACGCAGTGGACGGTGGGAGTGGACTTGAATCGGGAAACACCCCTGCAGCTCTGACCCATGACCCCCAACTTCAGGTATCGCATTGCTAACCCCTGACCCCGGTCGGGAACCCTCCCTCGGCAGCTCTGAACTTTGGGACTGGCCAAGGTGTAGTACACAGACGCAGTGGATGTTGAGAGTGGACTTGAATCGGGACACATCCCTGCAGCTCAGACCCACGAGCCCCATCTTCAGGTATCCCATTGCCCCACCCCCCCGACACTGCTCCCGACACCCCTGCCAGCTCTGAATTTTGGGGCTACACAAGGTGCCGTGGGAAGACGCAGCGGAAGTTGGGAGTGGACTTGAATCGGGACAAACCCCTGCAGCTCTGACCCATGACCCCCATCTTCAGGTATTGCATTGCTCCCCCCCGAACAGGCTCGAGACCCCCCCCCGCCAGCTCTGATCTTTGGGACTGTCCAAGGTGCCGTGCACAGGC
>NW_006400834.1:6732-7510 GCF_000299155.1 Elephantulus edwardii | reverse complement strand
GCGACGCCATGCCCCCCGCCCACTCTGAACTTTACAACTGGCCAAGGTGCCGCGCGCAGACTCAGTGGATCCTTGGAATCGACTTGAATCATGACACACACGTGCAGCTCTGACCCACGACACCCATCTTCAGGTATCGCATTGCTCCCAGTGAACCGGCTTGCCACGCTCCCCCCTCCCCCGCCACCTCTGAACTTTTGGACTGCCTAAGGTGCCGTGTGCAGACGTAGTGGACGGTGAGAGTGGACTTGAATCAGGACACACCCCTGCAGCTCTGACACGCGACCCCCATCTTCAGGTATCACATTGCTCCCCTGCAAAACGGCTTGCGACGCACCCCCCACCCGCTCTGAACTTTGGGACTGGCCACGGTGCCCTGCACAGATGCAGTGGACAGTGGGAGTTGACTTGAATCAGGACACACCCCTGCAGCTCTGACCCACGACCCCCATCTTCAAGTATCGCATTGCTCCCCCCCGATCCGGCTTGCGCCACCCACCCCCCCAGCCAGCTCTGACCTTTGGGACTGGCCAAGGTGCCGTACACAGACGCAGTGGACCGTGGGAGTGGACGTGAATCGGGACACACCCCTGTAGCTCTGAACCAAGACCCCATCTTCAGGTATCACATTGCTGCCCGCCGAACTGGCTCGCGACGCCCCCCCACCCCGCTCTGAACTTTGGGATTGGCCGAGGTGCCGTGCGCAGACGCAGTGGACGGTGGGAGTGGACTTGAATCGGGACACACCCCTGCAGCTCCAACACACGACCGCCATCTT
>NW_006400834.1:5745-6361 GCF_000299155.1 Elephantulus edwardii | reverse complement strand
CAGATGCAGTGGACGGTGGGAATCGACTTGAATTAGGGCACATCACTTCATCTCTGACCCATGACCCCCAACTTCAGGTATCGCATTGCTCCGCCCCAAACCGGCTCGTGACATCACCCCCCGCCCGCTCTGAACATTGGGACTGGCCAAGGTGCCGTGCGCAGACGCACTGGACTGTGGGAGTGGACTTGAATCTGGACACACCCCTGCAGCTCTGACCCATGACCCCCATCGTCAGGTATCGCATTGCTCCCCCGCGAACCAGCTCGCGAAGCGCCCTCCGCCCGTTCTGAACTTTGTGACTGGCCAAGGTGCCGTACGCAGACACAGTGGACGGTGGGAGTGGACTTGAATCGGGACACACCCCTGCAGCTCTGACCCACGACCCCCATCTTCAGGTATCGGATTGCTCCCCCCCGAACTGACTCGAGAGCCCCTCCCCCTGCCAGCTCTGAACTTTGGGACTGGCCAAGGTGCAGTGCGGAGGCGCAGTGGGCGGTGGGAGTGGACTTGAATCGGGACACACGCCTGCAGCTCTGACACACAACTCCCATCTTCAGGTATCTCATTTTTCCCCCCCTCCGGCTCGTGAACCCCCGCCCCCACCAGCTCTGAA
>NW_006400834.1:3703-4240 GCF_000299155.1 Elephantulus edwardii | reverse complement strand
GCTCTGAATTTTGGGGCTACACAAGGTGCCGTGGGAAGACGCAGCGGATGTTGGGAGTGGACTTGAATTGGGACACAAACCTGCACCTCTGACCCACGACCCCTATCTTCAGGTATCACATTGCTCATCCCCGACCCGGCTCGCAACGCCCCACCCCGCCTGCTCTGAACTTTTGGACTGGCAAAGGTGACGTGCGCAGTGGACGGTGGGTGTAGACTTGAATCGGGACACACCCATGCAGCTCTGACCCATGACACCCATCTTCATGTATCTCATTGCTTCCCCCCGAACGGGCTCGCGACACCACGCCCCCGCCCTCTCTGAACGTTAAGACTGGCCAAGGGGCCGCGCGCAGACTCAGTGGATCCTTGGAATGGACTTGAATCATGACACACATCTGCAGCTCTGACCCACGACCCCCATCTTCAGGTATCGCATCGCTCCCCCCCCGAACTGGCTCGAGAGCCCCCCCTGCCAGCTCTGAACTTTGGGACTGGCCAAGGTGCCGTGCGGAGACGCACTGGACAGTGGGAGTGG
>NW_006400834.1:1563-2062 GCF_000299155.1 Elephantulus edwardii | reverse complement strand
GTATCACATTGCTCCCCCCCAAAGAGGCTCGAGAACCCCCCCCCCGGCCACCTCTGATCTTTGGGACTCTCCAGGGTGAAGTGCGCAGACGCAGTGGACGGTGGGAGTGGACTTGAATCAGGACACACCCCTGCAGCTCTGATCCACGACCCCCATCTTCAGGTATCGGATTGCTCGCCCCCCGGACAGACTCGCGAATTCCCCCCACCAGCTCTGAACTTTGGGACTTGCCAAGGTGCCGTGCGCAGATGCACTGGACAGTGGTTGTGGACTTGAATCGGGACACACCCCTGCAGCTCTGACCCATGACCCCCATCATCAGGTATCGCATTGCTCCCCCCCGAACCAGCTAGCGAAGTGCCCCCCGCCCGCTCTGAACTTGGGGACTGGCCAAGGTGCCGTGTGGAGGCCCAGTGGGCAGTGGGAGTGGACTTGAATCGGGACACACCCCTGCAAGTCTGACCCACGACTCCCATCTTCAGGTATCTCATTGTTCCCC
>NW_006400834.1:0-496 GCF_000299155.1 Elephantulus edwardii | reverse complement strand
CCCTGCTCTGAACTTTGGGACTGGCCGAGGTGCCGTGCGCAGACGCAGTGGACGGTGGGAGTGGACTTGAATCGGGACACACCCCTGCAGCTCCAACACACCACCGCCATCTTCAGGTATCGCATTGGTCCCCCTCGAACTGGCTTGCGATGCCCTCCTCCCCGCCCGCTCTGAACTTTGGGACTGGCAAAGGTGACGTGTGCAGTGGACGGTGGGTGTAGACTTGAATCGGGACACACCCATGCAGCTCTGACCCATGACACCCATCTTCATGTATCTCATTGCTCCCCCCCGAACCGGATCGCGACACCTCGCCCCCTCCCTCTCTGAACGTTAAGACTGGCCAAGGGGCCGCACGCGGACTCAGTGGATCCTTGGAATGGACATGAATCATGACACACATCTGCAGCTCTGACCCACGACACCCATCTTTCAGGTATCGCATCGCTCCTCCCTGAACCGGCTCGCGATGCACCCCCCCCCCTGAACTTTGGGA
>NW_006400833.1:12056-13263 GCF_000299155.1 Elephantulus edwardii | reverse complement strand
TCTTTGCAATCACTTGTTATGCATCGGAGAGTTGGACAATGACTAGGGAGGATAGAAGGAGAATTGATGCCTTTGACCTTTGGTGTTGGAGAAGAGTATTGAGGGTACCATGGACTACTAAGAAAACAGATGCATCCTGGAGAGGGTTAAATCGGGTGCCTCCTTGGACGCAAGGATTCTGAGGCTTCGTCTGACACACTTTGGTCATGTTGTAAGGAGAGACTGGTCCTTGGAGAAGGGCATCATGCTTGGGAGGGTGGAGGGACAGCACAGGAGGGGCAGGCACTCTAGGAGGTCGATTGACTCAGTGACTGGGGTAATCAAGATGAGTGTGTCGTAGACAGTGCAATTGGCACAAGACAGAGCGGAGTTTAGGGCTGTTGTATATAGCGTTGCTATGAGTCGCAAGCAACTCGACAGCACATAACAAAACAACAAACAATGACATGTCCAAAGTATGTGAAAGGAAGCTTTGTCATCCTTGAGACCACAGAACACTCTGTGGAGGAGTACTAAATATGCCATTGACTGCCAAGAGAGCAAACAAAAATGTCTTGGAGAAAGTTCAGCTAGGATAGTTTTTTTGAGAAGCTATTCCTTTGAAAGAGACATCATGCTTGGGAAGGTGGAGGGTCAGTGAAAGAGAGGAAGACCATCAGTGAGATGGATCGACATGATCTTGAGCAATGCACTAAATCATAGCAGAGATGATGAGGATGGCACAGGTTAGGACAGGGTTCAAATCAGTTATTCATTATGAGTCATACTTGACTTGATGGTACATAACAAAAATATATGTCAACATCATCCATGAAGAATATGTTGGTTAGAATGAATGATTATATGAAACCAAAGATAAGGCAAGGAGAGTCAGGGAAATAAGAGAAATAAAAACAGATACCTCAGAGAGAAAATGTACAAATTGCTGATATGCCTTGGGGAATACAAAATCAATGTGATGAAAAATTTGTGTATGAATCACTGATTAGAAAACTAATTTTCAATAATTCACCATGACCAAGTGGGATTCATAACAGGTATGCAAGGATGGTTCAACATAAGGAAAACAATTAATGTAATTCATCACATTAACAAAACAAAGAACAAGAACCACATGATCTTATCAATTGATGCAGAAAAGGCCTTGGACAAAATCCTACACCCTTTCCTGATTAAAACAGTCAACCAAATAGGATTAGAGGGGAAT
>NW_006400833.1:0-8341 GCF_000299155.1 Elephantulus edwardii | reverse complement strand
AGAAGTAAGAGATAGTATAAAGGATGTCAAGGGTTGTGTTGTTGTTGTTGTTAAATGCCACTGAGTCGTAGGCGACTCATAGTGACTCTATGAATGAAAGTCCTGGACACCTGTATAAAACTTTTGTCCTTTCTCCAGGTTCATAGGGTTTCCAGAGGCAAGCTATTATGGAAGTGGATGTCACTCCTGCTTCCAAGCTTGTTTTAATTGGGCAGTTCCACCAAACACTGCCCACCATAGGTAACCATTCTCACATTTGACTCATCAGTGTCACAGTATTCAGCTTCACAGCAACCTCGAGTGACCTCTGTAAAGCAAGTGGACATACCAGAATTACAGGACCTAGAAGAATGTTTCACCAAAAATAATTAAAGGCAGGCCTGAGGACCGCGGAGTATAGTCACCCATTTTTGGCTTGGGAGCATGCCTTTCTGTCTGCTAGGCCAACTGCTCTCTCTCTCTCTCTTTCTGCTGCTGTTGTTGTTGTTAAGTGCCATCGAGTATAGGCGACTCATAGCCACCCTAAGAATGAAAGTCCTGGACACCTGTATAACTTTTGTCCTTTCTCCAGGTTCACAGGGTTTCCAGAGTCAAGCTATTAAGAAAGTTGATGCCACTCCTGCTTCCAAGCTTGTTTTAATCAGGGAAGGCCACCAAACACTGTACACCATGGGTAACCCTTCTCACATCTGACATATCCACGTCACAATGTTCGGCTCCAAGGGTAAAAAAAAAAAATCAAAATGGTATAAATAACAAGTTGGGTTACATCTTCCCAAGGAAATACCATGAGTTCCTAGGTCAAGACATAGGAATAACTTTAACTCTTCTCCAGTTCTCCCTGATAATATGTAGAGCCCTTCTCACCTTCTGTTTCTCTTTGGTCAAAGTCGACCTCACAGAGAGGTGATCCTTCACACTTCAGGACTCCTGACTCCTGAGACTCTTCCACTTAGCTAGAAGAGTAAAATTAGTCCAGGACATAGGGCTTCCTTGGAGTATGGAAGTGGTGGGAGGAGTTTGATTTATACTGTGAGGGAAGACTCCTTGTTATTCTCCTGAAAAATTTTCAAACCAGGGGAAACAAAGCATCACCAAGTCTCTTCATTCAGCAAGCATCCTGGAGACAGGTGAGGCAAGCCTGGGGAAGCACCTAAAATGGGTCTAATATTCTCCTATTGTTACTCAGGCCACCATCTCAAAATTCCACTGAAAAAACTTTTTTTAAAAAATTTCTTTTTTTTTAATATCCTTTACCAGACGTTGTGCACAAAGAAGATAAGGTCTTTGGCCTCCAGGATTTACAAACTAAAAGAAACCCAAACCATAATGAACCATTCAGTTTTATAAATTCTTAGTCAGATTCTAGAGGAGAGAAGCGAACTTTGGGAGAGAACTGAGAAAGCCATAAAGGAAACACCACGAATGAGCAAGGCAGCTTTGACCCAGTCCAGGTAAGACATAAAGGAGGACTAGTGAGCGACCTAGAGAATTAACCTAGAGGACATATCATTTCTCTTGAGCACAGAAATAGGGCTTACACATGAATGAACCCCTCCAGCAGCTCTGAATCTCTTACTCTTTATCCTTTCTATAGAAAGATAACAAAGTGTGGCAATTTAAAGGAAATCTAACTAATAATGATGTAGTTCACGAGGGCATTCATTATTGCCTTGGTAAGAAGGAATGCCAAGCCATCTTGGGGTGGTTTTAGAAGCTAATAGTGTCACTCAC
The DNA here is from genome assembly GCF_000299155.1 of Elephantulus edwardii. NCBI lineage: Eukaryota > Metazoa > Chordata > Mammalia > Macroscelidea > Macroscelididae > Elephantulus > Elephantulus edwardii. Next base: position 6,607 of record NW_006400833.1, on the reverse strand, counting down.
CAAGAACTCAAGGTCTTTCTACTGCTCTGCTGTTTGCCACTGGTTAATATTAATTTTGGGGTCATTACCTCATTGTATTTTTTTCTTATCAAAGAATTCTTTCCCAGAGGTTCCCACAATCATCATTTTACATTCTATTGACCTAACCTGGGTTGCAAACCTCAACCCTCGATCAGTCAGTGGATAAAGAGACTAATGATTAATTTAGATCAATCAAGGTCTACTCACTTATGACTGAACACACAATTTTACATCAAAACTGGCATTCTCAATCTTCTTTTTTCTAGCTGGTATGCCCTTTCTAGCAAGAAAGCTGATGATGCCACCGTCATACTTGAAATCAAGCCCTGAAAAGGACAATCTAAGTTTCTTCACCATTCATAACAGCCAATCCTTAGAGTTCATCTCATCTTACTTTGCCAAGCGTGCTTGGTTTTGATTAACTGAAATTTCCAGAGGCTTTTGTTACCTCTCAGACTTGATATATAGGATTTTTTCCTGGCTTTCCCCCCCATTGTCTTTACAGCAAACTACAACTACAACTCCTATTTCAAGCATAAATTTAAATATCACCTCCTCAGAAGATCTTCCAATACTTTCTATTATTGTTTCCCCCCACCCTCCAATAAGGCTCTATTTATTCCCCTTCTTAGCATTTATAGTCCCATGATAGTTATTTGGCTTTTAATCTACCTTCACTTGACTGGAAATCCCCAGGGTGTAGGCCAGTGATCAGAATGTAGAAGCCACTTAAAAATGCTGATTAAATGGAAAATTCCTGTAGATATATGCTATCAACCTCAAACAAGTTACATTTGTTTGTCACTTGTTGACTCCTGCCCCTAGGGACTGTTCCAAACACTCGCAACCCTCCTACATCTCACGTTCCAGTGTTGGCCTCACTCGCCCTCATCAGATGACCACACCTTCTGCTCAATGTTTGTTTTATGACATAAAATTTAGGCCTGCATTTTCTCCCATTTACCTTGACCCTTGTTTTCAACACATAACCCTTCCCTGTTGCTCATCTAAGGTGGGGTGTGGGGGATGGATGGTGAAGACATTGAGATTGTTAATAGTTTTAGTTTGCTTGATTCTATAATCGATACTCTTGGTACCAGCAACCAGGAAATCAAGAGACAAATTGCATTGGGAAGTCAGCTGGCAGGCACCTCTCCCGTGTACTGAAGAGCAACCACGTCAGGCTGGAGACTAAGGTGAGCCTGATCTGGGCCATAGTCTTTGCAATTGCATGCTATGCTTCAGAGAGCTGGACAAAGAATTGATGCCTTTGAGCTGTGGTGCTGGAGAAGAGTACTGAATATGGACTGCTGGGAGAACAAACAGATTTCGTTCTGGCGAGGGTGAAACCAGGCTGCTGCTTGGAGGCAAGGATTCTGAAGCTTCACCTGATATACTTTGGGCATGTTGCAAGGAGGGACCAGTCCTTGGAGAAGGACATCATGTTTGGGAGGGTGGAGTGACAGTGCAAAAGAGGAAGACCCTTGATGAGAAGGATTGATTTAGTGATTGGGGTAATGCAAATAGGTGTGTTGGAGACCGTGAACTTGACACAGGATAGAGCAGGGTTTAGGGCTCTTGTACATAGGGGCACTCAACAACAACATTCCCTCCTTGAAGTATTCTCCCCAGAATCTTCAATCTTCTCTTCAATGTCTGCTAGTATGCTAGTCTTCTCCTCAGTCCTAAAGCACTCATTGAACTAGTTAGAGTTGCACTGCCTGGCCTTTCAATGGCTACTCTCTCTTCATTCCTCTCCTGTCATCAGGGCTTTCTTACCCAGGCCTCAGAAGTAGGAGTTGGTAGAACTGTTGAATTAAATACCAAAGACAGACTAAATGGTATTTTGCTTCACTGCAGCAGTGTTTTGTTTTGTTTTTTAAAAAAATTATTTTATTAATTTTAAAGAACATTTACAGAGATTTTGGATTTCCATTCATTCATTGTTGCACTTTTTTCTCTAAGTAGCAGTGTCTTGAAATTGGGAAATATGATTCAAAAATAAAGATTTTTGTCATCTCTATAAAGAGCAGATAATTGGCCACTATTACTTTTTCCTTTTTATGTTGTTGTTGTTGTGTGATGTTGAGTCAACAATGGCTCATAGCAACCCTATGAACCACAGATCTGAACTTTGTCCTCTCTTGTGCCATCCTTATTCTTTCTGGCATACTTGAGCCCATTGTTATAATTACCATGTCAATCCATCACATTGAGGGTCTTCCTCTCTTTCACCTTTCCAAGTATAATATCTTTATCCAAAGGATGGCCACTTCTAATAACATACCCAAAGTATGTGAGACTAAGTTTTACCATCCTTGTCTCTACGGAGCATCCTGGCTGCACTTTCTCCAAAGCATATTTGTTTGTTCTTTTGGCAGTTCATGGGATATTGAGTACTCTTCTCCAAGACCACAACTCAAAGACATTAATTATTATACTGTCATCCTTATTCATTGTCCAACTTTCAGATGCATAGCAAGTAATTGAAAAGACCATGGCTTGAATTGGGTGCACCTTAGTCTTTTAAACAGATATCATTGCTCTTAGCATTTTGGGGAGGTTTTTGACAGCAGATTTTTCCCAATGCAACAAATCTTTTGACTTCTGTTATCATGAGTGTAAGTTGTGGATCCAAGTAACATGACGTCATTGACAACTTTATTCTTTTCTCCATCATGATGCTGCCTATTTGTCCAGTGATGAGGATTTTTTCTTTCTTGATGTTGAGATGTAATCTATATTGAAAGCTGTAGTCTTTAATCTTCTATAGCAAACATGTTGAGCCCTTTTGACTTTCAGCAAGCTCCCTTTAAATGGGCCATGTGGTCACCACTTTTCTCTGACCCTCTGTTCACTTCTACTATCTGTAAGATCCATGTAAGCACTTGGGCTTCTGGACTACTTCTAGGGCTTTGTCACTGTCCCATCTTTCAACTGGAAATGTCCTCTTTTGTTGGTGATCTCTAAATACACAAGCAGTGTTCCATCACCATTGCCCTTGAACTATCTGTACCTCTCTCTTTCAGGTTAGAAGGCTATCTAAGGGCCACAGTCTTAGAGATTGCTCTGTTAGACCAATAAGTCCAGTCTTATATTTTTAAATTTTGCTCTACTTCCCCTCCTGTGTCTAGGTGATTCTGATCAGGGTTGTATAATTGTTTATTTATTTATTATTTCTTTTCTTTTATATATTATTATTATTTATTATTCTTTTTTAATATTATACTGGTTCACTTACAAAATTTGGCAACATCTACATATTGCACTGATGGAAGCTAGTGATCCATTAGTCTTTGGAATGAATTGTTTCCTTAAGTCTTTTATTTCCTTTACTCTTATTTGCTCCAATAAGGAAAGAGTAATAGTTGTACATTAGAGGACTACTTTAAAGCTTTGAAGACCCTAGTCACTAGTTACCAAAGTAGGATGTAGAACATTGTTTTGTGGGCTATGCTATGCCAGTTTGATTTCATTGTCCCCCAAGACTGTGGTCCTAAGTCCTTAAACCCAGAGAGTCATTATGTCAAGGTATTTGGTTATGGCTAAGAAATTTTCAGAAGCTCCCACACCTGCATAGTCTACAACCTCCTTGGATATATTTACACATATACACACATATGTAGAAATGTCTTCTGCCAAGCCTATATATACTGATTCACACCATTCTTAGTGTATCAGAGACTGTAGTAGTTTTCCTTTACTTGAATAAAAAAAAAAGGGAGGGAAGGAGAGGGAGAGAAACGAAAAGTAAGCTTATGACCTTAAACCTCCACATATTAATCAGGTGTCTGATTTTATCTGTCACTGACACTGACCTCTAACCTGAGGTCAACTAGACAACCTGAAATTCCACTGGATCATTTGAGGATACTTGATGGTTTTTCCTTTTGAGGATGCAGGTCTATTGTCTGGAAGTTCCTCTCAACATTCTTCAAGACTCATCTCAAATATTTTTACAAATAATATCATCTGTCTCATACATTCTTACATTGTAAATATCTGTGGTCACTATATCATATTGTCCTTGAGAGATGGAACTATGCTCCCCTATCAGAATATCAGGCACATAACACTGACTCATCAAACATTTATATGAACCTTCAGTGTTGGCTAACACTAAGCCAGATACTAGCAGACAGCTGAGGCAGAGCCTATATCCATAAGGAGTTCTCATTATAACTGGTCAGAAAAACACATAAATATATGTTTGCAAGTTGGACAAGGAATAAAGAAGATTGAAGAGGAACTGATGCCTTTGAATTTTGGTGTTGATGAAGAGTGTTGAATATACCATGTACTGCCAGAAGAACAAACAAATCTGTCTCGATGAAATGCAAAGATGGTGAAACTTTGTCTTTCATACTTTGGACATGTTATGAGGAGGCATAAGTCCTTGGAAAAATGTATCATTCATGGAAAACAGATGGTCAATGAAAGAGAAGGTCTTCAATGAGGTAGACTGAAACAACAGCGGCAACAATGGGCTTTAATTTGGTGGGGATAGTGAAGATGGTGTAGCACTGAACAACAATATGATTGAAAATATATAACAAGCATAATAGCATGTACAACATCTATCTGGTGAGTTTGTTGGTGGAAGGATGATTGAAAGTGGAAACTGAAATTGAAAGTCTTGGAGGATATGATATTTGAATCAAGCACCAAAAGAAGAATGACTGAAGAGGTAGGCAGGCAAAATGACTAGAAGGAAACTTAGTGACAACTATGGTAATAGAAAGACAGGAAGACAGAAGGAGTAGCTTGGTTTTTTTTTAGATTGTGTAGGTCTTATTCTGTGTAAAATAGATGGATAGTTCATCATAAAGAGTTGGCATCTACCAAGGAAAATATATGGGAGGGAGGGAGGAAATGGACAACAAATGTTTCTAATTCAGGATTATTGACTTTTCCAGCACACATATAACTTTGTTTACTGGTGAATGTGTTAGGTTAGCAATTATTAATTACATACTTTTTTTTTCCTAAGGAAGGCATTTGCACTTTTATTTTCCTTAGCAGCAGTTGTTGCTACCTTTATTACAAGGATCAAATGGTTCGGTTAGGCCAAGACCATGCAGTCTGCGGTTGGCTTTAAAAACAATGCCCAGAATACTTTCTTCCCACCTTCAATGTTAAGTCCTCAGAGGGCTGGACTCCCACTAAAATACGGGCCCCAGCCTGAGCCTGCCTCACTCACCCTTACCTTGACCCTCAGGCTGAGTATTCTCCATGTACTTTCTGTTCTGATGAACATTCCCAGGGATTTTAGGTACTAGCCAAACAGAACTACTCAAATTCCTATGTCCAGCCCAGACTCCTTCTTGAAGTCCAGACAGATCCATAAAAAATACTAACTCAGTATTTCTCCTTGGAGGTCAAACATCTCCAAAACAAAACTGAGTGCTGTCCAGTCAATTCTGATTCAAAGTGGCCCTCTCATCAGGTTTCTGAGGCTGTTACGTCTTTACAGGAAAAGAATACCCATCTTTTTCCCAAGGAGCTGCTGGTAGATTCAACCTTCTGATTAGCAGCCTAACACATCACACACTACTAGGGCTCCCTTAGTTGGGAAGCTCTGGTGGCCTAGTGGCAAGAAGCTATACTGCAATCCCATAAAGCACTCGGTTCAAATCCACCAGCTGCCCTGTAGGAGAAAGATGGGAAATCTCCTCCCATGCAATTACTAATTCAGAAAACCCACAAGGGTCAGCTATGGGTTGGTTGCAACTCTATGGTACACAACAACAAGGCTCCCTGGATGCCAAATCTTACTGCCTTCCTGTTGGGATCAACAAAAACTCTCAAGCAGGTTTTCAGAAGCTATGTATCACATGGAGAAGAATGCTTGTACTTCTTTGTAGCAGCTGGTGGATTCGAACCATTAGCTTCTGGGTTGGCATTACAAATCTTTACCCATTAGGCTATCAGAGCTCTCTTGGATGCCAAACAGACATCGTAAATTTTTTTTTTAATTTTTGTGTGAGTGTACCATCAAATCAGATCTGACTGGTACAGGAGGAGATTGTCCCTCCTTTTCCGGCAGAGCATCTGGTGGATTCGAACCGTGTGCCTCTGGGATTGCAGTTGCAGCTCCCCGCCACTAGGCCACCAGAGCTCCCCCAGACATCGTAAATTTAACAAATTAATGGATTAATGGGAATGAGACTTACAGGGAGGAAGCTGGAAGATATGGCTATATTGTGAGCATTGTAATGAATGTGATGGAATGGAAAACTAATTTGCTTTCTAAACTTTCATTCAAATCACAATAAAAAGAAAATGAATTTAAAAAATAAAAAATTTCACACATTCTGGGCTTATCTTCCCCCAAAAATATATACTAACAACTTTCTAAATGTCATCTGCTGGCATCGAGGGTTGTCCACTCCAAAACCCTGGAGCAGGCAATCTGACCCACAGTGTTTATGACCTAGATACAATGGTGTCCAGAGTGCTGGACTGAAAAAGACCACAAAACCATGAAGACATTTCCAGAAATCTTTACAGTGAACCCATTTTAAGGCTGAGACTTGCATTTTCACATTTTAATTGCTTTTGAGTGTCATCTCTGTAAGCTGGAAAA
>NW_006400832.1:6835-15104 GCF_000299155.1 Elephantulus edwardii | reverse complement strand
ACCCTCCCAGATTCATTCTATGAAGCAAACATATCTTTGATACCAAAGCCAGGAAAAGACACCACCAAAATAGAAAACTATAGGCCAATATCCTTCAGAGCAACTTGAACTTCCTCCTTCATCACCACAGGCTAGATGTGGAAAAAAGATTGAAACTGTTAACAATTTCATCTAACTTCAATGCACAATCAATGCACATGGTTCTGTTATTGTTACATGCAGTACTCACTTGTGACTCATAGGGACCCTATATACCACAGGTCTGAACCCTGATTATTAACACTGAGCCAAACTTATCTTCTCTGACACACCTACTCCCATTACTCCAGTCATTGAATCAATCTATCTTATCCAGGGTCTTCCTCTCTTGCACTGTTCCTCCACCCTCCCACCCATGATGTCACTCTCCAAGGGCTGTTCACTCCTTGTAACATGTCCATAGCATGTCAGAGAAAGTTAGAGAATCCTTGCCTACAAGGAGTAGCCTGACTTTATCCTCTCTAGGTCGGACCTGTTTTTTCCTTCTAGTAGTCTGTGTTATATTCAATAATATTATCCAGCACTACACTGAAAGACATCAATTCCCCTTCTATCATCCCTAGTTATTGCCCAGGTTTCTGATGCATAGCAAGTAATTGTGAAGACCATGGCCTGGATCAGGCACACCTTAGTCTCTAGACTGACCTAATTTCTCTTCAGTACTCTGGAGAAGTCCCTGACAGCAGATTTTTCCAGTGCAATTCTTACAGTCAGGGAATCAGGAGATGTATTGCACTGGGTAAGTCTGTAGTCAGGGACTTCTCCAAATTATTGAGAAGCAATGATGTCAGTTTGAGGGCTAAGGTATACCTAATTCAGGTCATAGTCTTTACAGTCATTTGCTATGCATCTGCGAACTGAACAATGTCTAAAGATTACAGAAAAATAATCGATGCCTTTGAATTGTGCTGTTGGAGAAGAGTACTGAATGTCCTACGGACTGCAAAAAGAACAAACAGGATTGACTCAAGGAAGGTAAACCCTGAGTGTTCCTTGGCAGCAAAGTTAAGCTTTATCTCATAGACTTTGGATATGTTGCTAGGAGATTTAGTCCACGAAGGGAGACATTATACTTGGGAAGGTGGAGGGACAGTGATGGAGAGGAAGATTCTCAACCAAGTAGATTGGCACATTGACTGCAGAAATGGGCTTGAGATTATAAGGATGGCATAGGATAGGACAGGGTTAAGATCTGTTGTTCGTAATGTCATTATGAGTTGCACTTGACTCAATGGTTCTTAACAACCACAACCACATCAACATCAAACCCGTCCTCTGAAGGAACAAGGTTTTTCTGTTCCTTTTGGAAACTTTGAGCATCTGCATTCATAAGCAAAGACCAGTCCAGAGCAAGCCACCAGGTTGCAGCAAGCAACACTCGCTCACAACATGGAATATCTTATATTTGTCTGGTTGAGGTCTGGTCAACTCATCCCCATTCATCCATATGACCATCAGTCACAAACTCAGCAGTCTCCCTGTGCTCTTGAACCACTGGCCCCTTAACTCAGTTTTAGTCCCCACATGCAACCAAATCTTATAAGTCATGATCCTCATGACTCTCTGCCCCTCAAGTTTTCAACTCTTTTCCAATTACCCATATGTTAAGTAGACAGTGCTGAAGGAACATGCCCAAGCTCAGCCTGAACCCTCATTGATGTATGACTTCTACTTCCATGACCCTGGATCCAGGTAATCACTACTAGTGAGCATACTCCCAAATGCCCTTCGGCTTCAAGTCCTAGAAGGGGCTGTGGTGGGCACCAACTTTACCCTGCCTCAGAAGTCAAACAGCTAGATGCAGTGTTAAAAAGTCAAAGTCTCTTTCTTGCTCTCTCTCTCTGCTTTCTTACAAATGTAAATCTTTCAATCAAAAGTCCAAAGTCAGTATACAAACCCATTAAAACATAAATGTCCTTGGAGTACTGAGTGAGACTTTATCCTTCTCCTAGACTAAGCCCCAGCACCCACTACGAAATTCTACTTTTCACAAGCTTATCTCTGGGGAAAATCTTCCCTTTAATATTTCTAATTAAGTTGTGGCTAAAGGTGGACTAGCACCATCTCAGTATCTACAATGTCCAGTATTCATTTATTGCATACACTTTTTTCTTTCATCCCCTCTCCATTTTTATTGATTTGTATATAATTATTTGTTCTTGCTGTGTTTTATTTATGTACATTATGTTTTAAACAATCTTTCATATACATTGTATTTTATATAATTAATTACTATTGGTCTATGCCTATTACTACTCCTTTTCAATCCCCATTTCGTCTTTCCTACACTGTCACCCCTCTCTTGCCCACTGACCTCTGCTATCATGATGATTTTTTCCTCTTCTGCTTTTTCTGTATTCCCTAATTCTACCTTTCCCCTTTTGAACATTTATGCGTATTATGCTCAGCTATCCTCCTATTTTCATGAAAGTGGTCTTACGGAGTATTTGTATTTATGTGACTGAGTTATTTCATTCAGCATAACTCTCTCTGATGTTAGGTGCTGTCAATTTGAGTATGACTCAGTGATCCCATGAACAAGTCTCAACCATGTCCTATTCTGCACTATTCTCACTGTCTCTTGCACACTTGAGACTATTACTATAGTCACTGTATCAATCCATCTAGTTGGGGGTCTTCCTATCTTTTGCTGACCTCCAGCTTCCCAAGCATGAAGTACCTTTCCAAGGAATAGTCTCTTCTAGTAGCATGTCCAAAATATGAAAGGTGAAGCTTCACTATCCTTGCCTCCAAAGGAGACTCTGGTGGCATCTTTTCCAACACATACTTGTGTGTTGTTTTGGAATTCTATGGAATAGTAAGTACTCTTCTCCAGCACTATCACTCAAAGGTGTAAATTCTTCCTCTGTCATCCTTATTCCTTATTCTGTTCTCTTGCTAATGTGAATAGTACTGCTATGAACATAGATGTACATATCTCCTTATTCCTTATTAGTTCTCTGATATACAGCGAGTGACTGAAAAGACCATAATCTGAATCAGGTGCACCTTAGTCTTCAAACTAATGTCACTGTTGCTCAATAATTTAGATAGTTCCCTGACAGCTGATATGCCCATTGCAATACATCTCTTTATCTCCTGTCTGCCAGTACAAAGGGTGCTGATTGTGGATCTAAGTAAGTTAAAATAATCAACAGTTTCAATCTTTTCTCCATCTATTATGATATTGCCTTTTGAGCCAGTAGGGAAGACTCTTGTTTTCTTGATGTTGAGATGTGGTTCATATTGAAGGCTGTCATCTTTGGTCTTCTGCGGTAAGCTCTTCATGTACTTCTCTATTTCAGTAAGCAAAGTTGTGTCATCTGCATAAAGCAGATGCATTCTTCTTCTATGAAGAAGCATTCTTCTTCATAGAATGTGGCTTATAAAAAAAAGAATTATATGCTCAATGTTCTGACTGAATAGGTACAGAGAAAGGATTCAGCTCTGACACATACCCTTCCCTGATTTCAAATCATGAGATATTCCTCTGTTCCATTCAGGAAACAGTTTCAAGGTTTTAGATATCGATATTTCATGAGCATAATTAAGTGATCTGGGACTCTATTCTTTCTGAATGTTGATAATAGTTTGTTGTGTTCCATGTTATGAAATATCTTTGAATAGTCAATCCCATGTATATTACAAAAATTTTGTTCCTTACTGCTGCAGAGTACTCTGTTGCATGAATGTACCACAATTTTTAAAACCATTCATTTGTTGATGAGCATTTAGGCTGATTCTGTTTTCTTGCTAATGTGAATAGTACTGCTATGAACATAGATGTACATATCTCCATTGGTATCTCCATGAATATTTCCTTGGAATATATATTCTTAGAAGTGGAATACCTGGGTCATAAAGTGATTTTTTATGTTCACCTTTTTGAAGAAATGCTGTCCAAGTGCTTGACCATTTTACAATCCCACCAGCAGTGCATAAGAGTTCCAATCGCTTCACATTGTTTCCAACATTTATTGTTTTCTATGTTGTTAAATGTTGTTACTGATGCTGGGATGAGATGGTATCTCATTATTCTTTGGATATGCATGTCTCAAATTGCTAGCAATTTTGAGCATTTCTTCATGAATTTCTTGGACATCTGAATGTCCTCCTTTGAAAAGAGTCTTCTCATGTCTTTTGCCCATTTGTATTGGTTTATCGGGGGTTTTGTGTTTTGTTTTTTTCTTATAGAGGCCATGAAATATTCTATAAGCTTTCATTATGTAACATTTGTTTGAAATGTCATTGCCAAAAGTTTTTTCCCAGTCTGTGCACATTCTTATCACCCTATTGGAGACAGCTGTTACAAACACAGAAACTTAATTTAAGAATGCATCATTTGTCAATGTTATCTTCTTCTGGTTGTGAAGTTTTGTCTATGTTTGCAAGCCTATGTATGTGTTTGTATGCCCAGGTATAACATGTCCTGAAAATATGCCTAAAGCAAAGGAGATGTAGTTTCACCATGCTTGCTTCTAGGGAGCATTCAGGCTACACTTCCTTTAAGAGAGATTTGTTTGTTATTTTAGCAGTTCGTTGTATATTCCATGTTCTTGGTCTACACTACAACTTAAAGGCATTGATTCTGCTTCTGTCATTCTTATTCATTGTCCAGCTTTTAGGTACATAGTAAAATATAGTACCTTATTGGATCAGATGCAACATAGTCTCCAGATTGGCGTTATTGCTCTTTAGCACTTTGGAGAGATTACTTGACAGCAGATTTTTCCAGTGCAACATGTCTTGTAATTTCTTGATTACTGTTACTGTGGCTGATGATTGTATATCCAAGTAAAATTAAATTGTTGATCAATTCAATCTTAATTTTTAAATGTCACTTATTGATCCATTTGCAAAGATTTTTGCTTTCTTGATGTCTATTAATAATCCATATTGAAGGTTATAGTCTTTGATCTTTTGCAACAAGTGTTTCATGTCTTCTTCACTGACTGCCAACAAGATTGCACCATCTGCATAACACAAGTTATTCATGAGTCTTCTTCCAATCCTGATGTCACATTCTTCTGTATATAGTTCAGCTTCTTGAACAATTTGCTCAGCATACATATTGAATCAGTATGGAGAAAGGATATAACCCTGATTCATATCTTTTCTGATTTTAAACCATGTAGCATTTACTTGTTCTGTTTGGATAGGTGTGTCTGGCTTTGCTTAAGCACACTTAAGAGTTCTGAGATTTCTATCCCTCTCAATGTTAGTCATAATTTATTTTAATACACGTAATGATATGGCTTTTTATAATCAATAATACGCAAGTAAATATCATCCTGGTATTCTCTGGTTTCAGCCCAGATCTGTTTTACATCAGCAATGATATCCTTGCGAACTTTGTTTGAATCTTCCTTGATTTCTTGGTAGTTCCTTGTCAGTTTTAAAGATAATCTTCAGCAAGATTTTTCATGGATATGATAGTAATAATATTGTAAGATAATTTCTACATTTTGTTGAATCATCCTTTTGGGGAATGAGAAGATTTTTATTTCTTCCCCTTAGGTAAACAGCAAACTGTCTTCCATATTTGTTGTAGAGACTTGTAGGCATATCAAGGGTTGCATATGTTAACTGAAGCTCTTCAACTGATATTCCTTTTATTTCTGGCCTTGTTTTTTGCTAATGCCTTTCCTATAGATTTTACTTCTACCTTACTACCATTGTTGCTGTTGTTGTTAAGTGCCGTCGAGTAGCAGGTACCCTGTGAAGGACAGTCCTCGACGCTTGGGTGCCTTTCATCCTCTCTCCAGGTTTATAGGGTTTCCGGAGGCAACCTGTTATGGAAGTGGATGCCACTCCTCCTTCTTTAGTACCATTAGTTCTTCTTTTTTAAAAAATAGAATTTTTCTTTCACACTGGTTTACTTAAAAAGTTTGTATGCATTATTTTCACACTGATCTTTCCCATTTCCTTTACCCACCTATCTCTTCCCACATCAAATTGTGTAACCCCATGATTATTACCCTGCCCATCCTCAGCCTTCTGCTCCTACCCTCCCGCCTTGAATCCTCACATATGTTTTACTATTTATCTTTTTATTTCTACAATAATGGTCTTATACAGTATTTATCCTTATGGGACTAAGTCAGTTCACTTAGCCTAATACTCTCCAGTCCCTCCCAAGTTAGGTAATGATTTTCAAAATGCTTACTCCTTCATGCTACATAGTATTCTATCATGTGAATGTACCATAATTTTTCAATCCATTCTATTGTAGTTGGACATTTGGGCTGTGTCCATGTTCTTACAATACTGAATAATGCTGCTGAACATTGATGTAAAAAAAATCTGCATTTGTGCCTCAGCTCTGATATTCTTGGGGTATATCTCAAGCAGTGGAAGAGTTGAGACATGTGGAATTTTTTTTGTTCAGGATTTTAAGGAAGTGCCAAATTGCCATCCAGAGTGGCTGTACCATTTCACAATCCCACCAACATATCTCGTTACATCTTTTCCAACGTTTATTATTGATTACTTATTGTCCTGTTAAACTTTTCCACTGCTATTGAGATAACACGCTATCTCATTGTGGTTTTGATTTGCATCTCTTATTGCCAGTGATTTTGAGTATTTCTTCATGTGTCTGTTGGTCATCCGAAACTCTTCCTCTGTGAAAAGTCTTTCCATGTCTTTTGTTCCATTTTGTAGTTGTATTATCAGGTTTTTTTCTTGTGGGGGTCCTATAGGGTTCTGAAAACTTGTGATATGAGGCCTTTGTCTGAAATGGTGTTGCCAAATTGTTTTTCCCAGTCAATAGGTTTTCTTTCACTCTTTTAGAAAATGTTTTTGATGCACACACAAATTTAATCTTTAGCAGGTCTCATTTATCAATTTTATCCTCTCCAGATTGTACATTTCTAGCTGTATTTGGCAAACTAGGCCATCAAAGCTTGACCCCAATTTGTCTGTAAGAACTTTACAGTTTTGAGCTTTACTTCCAGGTGTCTAATACACCTTGAGATGGTTTTGTGTGTGTGTGTGTGTGTGTGTGTGTGTGTGTGTTGAGATGTGGATCCTGTTTCAGCTTTCTGTAGCTTTACTTCCAGGTGTCTAATACACCTTGAGATGGTTTTGTGTGTGTGTGTGTGTGTGTGTGTGTGTGTGGTGTGAGATGTGGATCCTGTTTCAGCTTTCTGTAGCTACCAGTCCAGTTTTGCCAGCACCATTTGTTGAAGAGGTTGTCAATTTCCCATTTGATAACTTTGATTTCCTTGTCAAATATCAGTTGACTATAGATATAGAAGTTCATTTCTGGGTTCTCAATTCTGTTCCATTGGTCTATGTGCCTGTCATGTACCAGAACCATGCTGTTTTGCTTACAACTGCTGTATAGTAGGCTTAGAGGTCAAGGAGCGCTATGCCTCCCACTTCATTTTTTTTTCCCAGAAGTGCTTTGCTTATTTAGGTTCTCTCTACTTTCCAAATAAACTTAACAATTTCCCTTTTGGTATCCTTGAAAAACAGAATTTGGTATTTGTTTTAGGATTACATTAAACATATAGATTGCTTTTGGTAGGATTGTAATTTTCACAATATTGAATTTTCCTATCCATGCACAGGGCACATTTTTCCATTTATTTGGGTCTTTTATTGTATCTCAAAGAAATGTTTTGTACTTTTCTTTGTACAGGTCTTTTGCATCTCTGGTTAGATTCATTCCCAGTATCGCAATTTGTGGCTGGCTATGGTAAATGGTATTGCTTTCTTGGTTTCCTTCTTTGAGTTCTCTTTATTACTTTAGAGTAATACCATTCATTTTTTTTTATATACTGATCTTAATATCCTACCACTCTACTAAATTGGTCTACTAGCTCTGATAGGTGTTTTTGTTGCTGTGGTTGAGTTTTTGGAGGTTTTTTTGTACACTATCATATCATCTGTATATAGTAATAGTTTTACTTTCTTTTTTCCTAACTGGATGCCTTTTATTTCCTTCTCTTGTCGTATTGCCCTACCAAGCACTTCCAACACAATACTAACATTGAAAGTGGGTATCCTAGTCAGGTCCCTCTTCACAAGGAAAATGCTTTTAGTCTTTCTCCATTGTAAATTACATTGGCAGTTGGTTTTGCATATATACTTTTCACTATGCTGAGGAAATTCCCTCCTATTCCAATTATGCTGAGTGTCTTTATCAGGAAGAGGTGTTGGATTTTGTCAAATGCCTTTTCTGTATCAATTGCTAAGATCATATGGTTCTTGTAAAAATTAATTC
>NW_006400832.1:4396-6475 GCF_000299155.1 Elephantulus edwardii | reverse complement strand
TTCTAGAAGAGCTGAAATTAATGAGCTAGAAAACAAAAAACAATTGAACCATCAATAAGACCAGGAGATAGTTTATTGAATGGGTCAATGAAATTGGCAAAGCATTGATAAACAAAATAAAAAGAGAGAAGATACATATAACTCGATTAAGAAATTATAGAGGATGTCACAACAGAGCTAGATGAAATTAAATTGATAATATCAGAATATAATGAAAAGTTAAACTGTGATAAATTTGAAAACCAAGAGGAAATGGACAAATTCCTTGCAATTCATGTCCTACCCAGACTGACATGAACAGAGGTAGAACACTTGAAATGACTCATCACAAAAGAAGAAATTGAAAAGGTTATAAAAAGACTTCCCCATAAGAAAAGTTCTGCACCAGATAGCTACACAGCTGAATTCTACCAAGCATTTAGAGAGTATCTATTACCAATTCTACTTATTTTTTAAAATAGGAAAAGAATGAACATTCCCAGAGTCATTCTATGAAGCAAGCATAATCCTAATATCAAAACCAGGTAAATATATTACCACAAAAAAGAACAACAGACCAATATCTGTCATGAATTTAGATACAAAAATCCTTAACAAAGTCCTATCCAATAGAATCCAAAAGCACATTATGACCAAGTGAGATTCATAGCAGGTATGCAAGGATCGTTCAACATAAGAAAAACAGATTCATTCTTGATCATGTGTTACTTCCTGAAATGTTTCAGTGTCAACCAATTATTTTGGTACACTGTTATTTCCATTTTCTCTTGATGTTTTCTGTGTCATTGGAAATTTTACTTGTAGAATCCTTCAATATTGCAACTTGAGGCTTGAATTTGTTCTTCAACTCGTTCAGCTTAAGAAATGCTAAGCATTTTCTTCCCTTTTGGTTTTTCTGACTCCAACTCCTCCTACATTATGATACTTTTCTTTTTTTTTTCTCCACCTGCTTTTTGAAATATGCTTATACCTTAACATTATCCCCCTTGTTTTAGTAATTTTTGGGGGTATTTTCACTACTTATTACAGTAGTGAATAAGAAGAAAAATTCAAAACATTTTCTTTTCAAGTGTAATCTTAAATCTCAGCTAGATAGATTGCAAACCAACACACATGTGTATATAAAACAAGATTTGGGGACAAATTTTAAAAAGAAATTGAACTGTTTATCATATACTCCATCTACTTTGTTATATATGGTGTCTAATTGATCCCAAACTTGACTGATCTACCCACAGACACATGAATAACATCCAGTAATGCGTTCCCACAACATATGATCAAGAGGCAATGGTAATGAAGGAGGAAGTTCAGGCTGCTCTGAAGGACTTGGAAAAAGATAGAGGCCCAGGAATTGATGGAATACCAACTTATGTATTTCAGCAAACAGTTTCTACCCTGGATGTGCTAAGTTGTGCCAAGAAATCTGAAAGATAACTACTTAGTCAACTGACTAGAAGAGATTCATATTTATTACCATTCCAAAAAAGAGTGTGAAAATTATTGAACAATATCATTACTACCACACACTAGCAAAATTCTGCTGAAGATTATCCAGAAACCACTTGTACAGCACGTTGACAGACAACCACCAGAAATGCAAGCTGGGTTTAGAAAAGTCTGTGGCATTGGAGATATTATTGCCAATGTCAGATGGATCTTGGCAGAAAAGCAGAGAGTACCAGAAGAATGTCTATCTGTGCTTCATTCACTATGCAAAGACATTTGACTATGTGGATGACAAAAAACTGTGACTAACCTTCAGAAGAATGAGAATTCCACTTGATTGTGATTATGTGAAACCTATACTTGGACCAAGAAGCAGTCCTCAGAACAGAGCAAGGAAACGTTGCATGGTTCAAAATCAGGAAAGGAGTGCACCAGGGATGCATCCTGTCCCCATACCTTTTCAGTTTGTATACAGAACAGATCATTCGGGAAGCAGGGCTTTATGAAAAGCAGTGTGGCATCAAGATTGGAGGAAGACTCGTCAACAACCTACAATTACAGATTACACAACCTTGCTTGCTGAAACTAAAGAGGACCTGTAGCACTTACTGCAGAAGGTCAGGGACTGTA
>NW_006400832.1:0-541 GCF_000299155.1 Elephantulus edwardii | reverse complement strand
GCCTCTGGAAACTCTATGAACTTTGATAAATGACAATAGTTATAGAAAGGCTTTAGACCTTTTGTTCATAGGGTCGCTATGAGTCATGCTATACTTGACAGCAATCAACAATAACAACAACAATAATGGGTTTCTGCACTTTGAAATATTATTTATTGATGCCTGGCAAAATCATTACTCATGATTTTGTTCAATTCCGTGATAGAATTGGGCTGATGATGTCTAGTTTCATCAAATAAATTGTTATGATGATAGGTAGAGAAATATTTGCTAGGTGATAGAAGATGTAATAATATGTAGATATGGAAATGTAGAGAAATTGCAATAGACAAGCCCAATTTATTGAGGAGGAGAGCAGAATATTTCTTGTATCTCCATAGAACAGTATCTAGGCTTCTAGTATGACCTTGCCAGCTAAGAAATGAAAAGAAAAAACTTCTTGTTTTGTGTTTAAGGAGTTGTGCTTAGGCTAAATATATTTACTATATGTATATGGAGCTCTGATGGCCTAGTGGCAAGAAACTGTGATGCAATCCCGAAG
>NW_006400831.1:12243-13565 GCF_000299155.1 Elephantulus edwardii | reverse complement strand
AAACTCACCAGAGGGTCAGCTATGGGTTGGTTCCAACTAGATAGTACTCAACAACACAATATCTTAGTATTATGGTGAAGCTCTGATGGCCTAGTGGCAAGAATCTGTACTGCAATCCCAAAGGCACATGGCTCAAATCCACCAGCTGATAGGTGGAAGAAGAATGGGCAATCTCCTTTCATGCAATTAACTACCTCTGAAAACCCAACAGGGGGTCAGCTATGGGTTGATTCCGACAAAACACAACAACAGTATTATGGTAATTGTATCTTAGAATGCAGACATGAATTCCAACCATATTTTAAAGTTAAAAATATTGTTTACAAAAGTTAAGTCATAACACTGCTTGTAAATATGTAGTTAAAATGTAACTTGATTGAATTCACTGATTTACTCAAGTTCCTTCATGTTTGCATATCATCTGGAATTGGAGTTCCTATTAGTTGTTTACTTGGGATGAACTCTGTGTTTGTAATACAGCAAACGTCTTCCTGGTTAATGGATCAGCAAATGCAGAAATGCAAGGAAGTTCTCTCAAAATGGATCAGAGACCTAATATTTATTAATATAGCCCATATATAATTTTTAACCTATTAATAACAAGCATAGTCTTTGCAGTTACATGTTTTGCTTTAAAAAGCTGGACAATGACTAAGTATGATGGAAGGAGAATTGATGCCATTGAGCTATGGTGTTGGAGAAGAGTATTAAATATACCATGAACTGTTAGGAGAAAAATCAGGTTGTCCAAGAGAGGGTGAAACCAGGCAGCTTCTAGAAGGTAAGGATTCTGAAGCTTTGTCTTACCTACTTTGAGCATGTTATAAGGAGAAACCAATCTGTGGAAAGGAACATCATAGTTGGGGGAGAGGAAGAACCTCAATGAGATGAATTGACTCATTGACTTGGGGTATGGGGGTAGGTGTATCAGAAACAGTAAGATTGGTTCAGCATAGAGCAGAGTTCAGAACTGTTGTACATAGGATCACTATGACACACAAGCAACTCAGTGGTACATAACAACAAACATTATAATAAGATCAATAATTGCTCATATTTTATCCAGCTACACACTGAGTGAGTGTAGCAAGAGTTAAACTCAACAGGACTCACATCTTGTTTGTTGCTGTTGTTGAGTGCCATCTAGTTGGAAATACCCATAGCAGACTCTCCAATAGATTTTCAGGGGCTATAAATTGCATGGAGGAGAATTGTCCAGCCTTCTTCTGCAGAACAACTGGAGGATTTGAACCACATGCCTTCAAGATTTTAGTACAGTTTCTTATCATCACGTCACCAGAGCTTCCTCACTTCCTCTATGT
>NW_006400831.1:10227-11388 GCF_000299155.1 Elephantulus edwardii | reverse complement strand
AATTATACTAGTTTATTTACAAAATTAAAACACATTGTTTTCCAGACCATATTCTTCCAATTTCCCTCACCCCCCCATCAAATTGTAAAACTCCATGATTAATCTCCTCTCCCCCTGCATGTCCTGATCCCTCTGCTTTCATCCTCTCCTCTCCTTGGATCCTTATACTCATCCTACCATAATGGTTTTATACAATATTTGTCCTTGTGGGACTGAGTTAGTTCACTTAGCATAATACACTCTAGTCCCTCCCAAGTTAGGTAGTAATTTACAAAATCATTGTTTGTGCATGCTGCATAGTATCTATATGTATATGTACCATAATTTCTGAATCCTTTCAATTGTGGCTGTACATTTGGATAGTTCCATGTTCTTGCAATGGTGAATAGTGCTTCTATGAACATTGGTGTAAAAGTCTCTATTTATGCCTTGTTCTCATTTTCTCAGGATATATTCCAAGAAGTAGAATAACTGGATCACACACAATTTCTATGTTCAGCTTTTTGAGGAAATCTCAAACTGCCTTCCAGAGTGGTTGTACCATTTTACAATCCCACCAACAGTGCACAAGAGTTCCTATCTCGCCACATCCTCTCCAATATTTATTATTTGCTGTCCTGTTAAACTTTGTCACTGCTACTGGAGCAAGATGATATCTGGTTGTAATTACTGGAATAAGATTATATCTCATTGGAGTTTGGATTTGTATCTCTCTTTCTACCAATTATTTTGAACATTTCTTTATGTGCTGTTGGCCATCCTAATATCTTCCTCTGTGAAAATTCTTTCCTTGTATTTTGTCCATTTTGTAATTGTGTTATCAGTCTTTTTCTTATGGAGGTCCTGTAGGATTCTGTATACTTTTGATATGAGACCCTTGCCTGAAATATTGTTGTTATGTGCTGTCAAGTCACTTGTGACTCATAGCGAACCTATGTACAACAGCCCTAAACCCTGTTCTATTTTGTGCCAACCTCATTGCCTTCAACACACCCATCCCGATTACCCCAGTCACCGAATCAATCCACCTCATAGAGGGTCTTCCTCTTTTATGCTGTCTCTCCACCTGCCCAAACATGATATCTTTCTCCAAGGACTGGTTCCTCCTTGTAACATGTCCAAAGTATGTCAGAAGCTTCAGAATCCTTGCCTCCAACGAGC
>NW_006400831.1:8087-9712 GCF_000299155.1 Elephantulus edwardii | reverse complement strand
ATGCAGTGTTTCCCTGCTCTATTCTGATGACTGCCGCCTCCTCTAAGTATAGGTTTCACATTAGCACGATCTGTGTTCTGAGATTCCCATTCTTCTCAAAGTCAGCCACAGTTGTTATGACCCACACAGTCAAACACCTTTGCATAATCAATGAAACATAGATAGGCTCCTTGCTTTCAGCCAAGATCCATCTAACACTAGCTACAATATCCCTAGGACCACTACCCCTCCTAATCCCAGCCTACACTTCTGGCATTTCTCTGTTGGTATGCTGATTTCAAAAGGCAGCGTGGGAAGACAAAGTAAAATATTACAATGAAATGTGCAAGGAGCTGGAGTCAGAAAATTGAAAGGGCCAAACTTGCTCAGCATTTCTTAAGCCCAAGGAACTGAACAAATTCAAACCTCAAGTTCCTATAATTAAGGATTCTTTGGACAGAATATGAAAAGATCCAGGAAGTATTAAAAGAAGATGAAAAGAGTATATAGAGTCATTGTACAAAAAAAAATAAAAATTGGCAGACACAGAAGAATTTCATGAAACAATGTATGAGTAAGAGCATATGGTGATGAAGGAAGAAGTTCAAGCTGCTTTGAAGGAACTGGCAAAAAATAAGGCCCCAGGAATTGATAGTATACCAATTAACGTATTTCAACTAACAGATGATGCCCTAGAAGTGCCTACAAAGTTGAGTCAAAAAATCTGCAGGACAACCACTTGGCCAACTGACTAGAAGAGGTCTATATTTGTTCCCAATTCAGAGAAAGGAGATCCCACAGAGTATGGAAATTATTGAACAATATCACTGATATCACATGCAATCAAGATTTTTCTGAAGATTATCCAAAAACTACTGCAACTGTCTGAAATGGTGTTGTCAAATCTTTTTCCCCAATCAGTAGGGTTTTTTATTTCTCTGTTCTCTTTTACTCTGTTGACATCCGTTGACATCAAGCATCTGTTTGATGTCCACAAAGATTTAATCTTTAGATGGTCCCATTCATCATTTTTAACCTCTCCAGTCTGTATTTTTCTGGCTATATTTGGCAGTGTCTTTAAACCATAGACTCAGCCATCTACATTTGATCCCAGTTTGTCTCTGATGAACTTTATGATTTTTGGCTTTACTCCTGGGTCTGTGATCCACTTTGAATTGACTTTTGTATATGGTGTGAGATGTGGATCCTGTTTCAGCTTTCTGCGGGTAGCAGTACAGTTTTGCCAGCACCATTTGTTGAAGAAGTTTTCTTTTTTGTTCTCATCTCTAGCATACTAGTCACAATTTTTTTTTAAATTTTGTTTTATTTTGGCTTGCATACTAAGTTTATATACATTGTGTTTCACACTGTTCTCCATTCACATTGTGTTTCATACAACCTTTCCCATTCATTCAAAATGAGAAAGGAGGGTGGCAGAGTCGTATTCTCTCCCATACCTATTCAATCTGTATGCCGAGCAAATTATCTAAGAAACTGGACTTTGATGAAGAGGAGTGTGAGATCAGGATTGGAGGAAGACTCATCAATAATCTGCATTAAGCAGATGACACAACCTTGCTTGCTGAAAATGAGGAAGACTTGAAGCACTTGTTGCAGAAGATCAAGGTATGCAGCCTTCAGTATGG
>NW_006400831.1:6092-7727 GCF_000299155.1 Elephantulus edwardii | reverse complement strand
CTGTTGTGTGTCAGGAAGTGTGAGGATGGTACAGAACAGAACAGAGTTCAGATCTTGTTCATAGGGTCGTTATGAGTTGTATTTGACTGGATGGCACCTAGCAACAACAACAATCCCAAGGATGCTCAGATTTTCTTTGTGTGTTTTTCTCCCAGAAGCTTTCTTTATTAATTTTATATTTACAGGCCAATATTCTTTTTGCTACACATGAATGTCTAATGATTCCATTGTAATTTGTTGAAAAGACTTCCTCCATTCAGTTGCCTTTGTGCTTTTGCCAAACTCAATTGACCATATGTGGATCTATTTCTTGGTTTTCTATCCTCCTTCACTGATGTATTTGTCTATCCCTTTGCAAATTCCATAATGTCTTGCTACTATCACTTTAAGTCTTCAGTAATGAGATTTAGTAGTGAAAAATCCTTCAATTTTGTTTACATCTTTCTAAATTCTTTGGACTGGCACAGGGTTTTCTTGGTATCTATATTAGTAGATTGAGATAAACAGCTGTATTAGAATTAGCTTGTCAAAGTCTTAAAAGACTTCTGGTGAAATTTTCAATCTATAGATAAAATGGGAAAAGAGAAATATTAACAGTATTGCCTAAACCTTCAGTGTTATAAAGAACCCAATTCATACAGTTGATTTATTTCTTTAAAATGTTATCATTTTCCAAATGTAGAACCTGCATATATTTCTATATACTTATTTTGATAAAATTATTTTTTTACTACCATGTTAATCATTTTAACTCTGGTGGAACAGTGGTTGAAATGCTTGACTTCTAAACAAAGATTGGCAATTTAAACCTAAGTGCCACTCAGTGAGAAAAAGATAAGGCCATTTCCTTCCAAGGCAGTTTCCAGCCTTGGAAACCGTATGGGGCAGTTTCACTCTATCCTATAGGATCTCTGATATTAGAATCCACTCAGCATCAACAGGTTTTATTTATGTTTGTTTGTTTACTATAGCTACCACAGAACCATTGAACTTAAAGTGTGGGGGGGGAGATATACATACATTTCAATTGTTTTGTGGTTGTTGTTGAGGTTAGGTGTCATCTAGGTGAGTATGACTCATAATAACCCTATAAACAGCATATAACAGCCTGTGCCATCCTCATAATCTCTGACACACTCAAGCCCATTGTTGACATCACTGTCTCAATTCACAGTGGGATTGAGGGTTTTCTTTTTCTTCATTGACCCTCCACCTTTCCAAGCATGGTATCCTTTACTAACGAGTAACCTCTCCTTGCAACAATGCCCCAAGTATGTGAGACAAACTTTTGCCATTCTTGCCTCCAAGGAGCACTCTGGGTGCACCTTCTCTAAGACATATCTGTTTATTCTTGGAAGTGCATGGGATATTCAGTACTCTTCTCCAGAATCACAGTTTGAAGGCATCAATTGCTCTTCTGTCGTCCTTTATCATTGTCCAACTCAGATGCATAGCAAGTGATTGAAAACACGCTGAATCAGGCACGCCTTAATCCTCAAATTAATATTATTGTTCCTCTAAAATTTAGAGAGATCTCTGATTGCAGACTTTCTCAGTACAAAATTTCTCCTTTGTCTGGTGACTTCTGGTATCAAGTATATTGACTGAGGATCCAAGTAAGATGAAATAATTGAT
>NW_006400831.1:1340-5092 GCF_000299155.1 Elephantulus edwardii | reverse complement strand
AATCTTGACACCACATTTCTCCTCATAGTAAGTACATGAGGTCTTCCTCAGTTTAGGCAAGCAGGGTTGTGTCATCTGCATAACACAAATTGTTAATAGATCTTCCACCAATCCTGACACCACACTTCTCCTCATAGAGCCCAGCCTCCCAGATAATCTGTTCTGCATACAGGTTGAAAAGGTATAGTATTATATATATATGCAATAATGGTTGCTCCCTGTTTAAAATAAGTTTGGAAGCAGGAGTGGCATCCACTTCCAAGATAGCTTACCTCTGATATGAACTTGGAAAAACAAAGAAAGTTATTCAAGTGTTCAGGTCTTTCATTCAGAGTGTAGCTATGAGTTGTCTATGACTCAATGGCACTTAACAACAACAACCACATAAAGAGAGCTCAGTGGGCCTAGTGGACAAAAAATGATGTTACCAACCAAAAGATGGGTGATTTTAATCTGTGTCCCTCAGGCCTGGTTTTAATTGTTTTTTGTCAAACATTCTTCTAAGTGGTATAGCACTGATCTGTCCATTTGCTGTACACAGGTAACTTGTAGTTGCTGTAATGCTTAAACCTGTGACACTGATGTGTCAAATGCGATAATGTTTACCCATTGTGGGCAGTGTTTGGTGGAACTGCCCAATTAAAACAAACTTGGAAGCAGGAGTGGCATCCACTTCCGAAATAACTTGCCTTCAAAAACCGTATGAACTTGGAGAAACAAAAAATGTTATACAAGTGTTCAGGTCTTTCGTCCAGAGAGTTGCTATGAGCTGTCTACAATTCGATGGCACTTAACAACAACAACAACAACAACTATATATATATATCAGTTCCTCCCGGCCATGTACCCAAACTATGTGAGATGGAGCTTTAGCATCCTTGCCTTCAAGGAAAAACTTGGTTTCACCCTCTCCAAGACAGATCTATTTGTTCCCCTGGTGGTCCATAATATATTCAATACGCACCACAACTCAAAGGCATTAATTTTTCTTCTGTAATCCTTAGTCATTGTCCAGCTCTCTGATGCACAGCAAATAATTGTGAAGACCATGACCTGGATCAGGCACACACCTTAGTCTCTAGATTGACATCATTGTTCTATAGCACTTCAGAGAGGTCTCTGACAGCTGCTTTTCTCAGAGCAATTCATCTTTTGATTTCCTGATTGCTGGTGCTGAGAGTGTTGATAGTGGAGCCAAGCAAGTTGTACTTGTTAACAACCTAAATCTCTTTTCCATTTATTATGGTGCTGCCTGTTGGCCCATTGGTGAGAATCTTGATGCCTTCTTGACGTTAAGCTTTGATTAGTATTGAAGATTAGAGTCCTTGACCTTCTGCAGCAAATGCTTCAGGTCTCTCTCAGTTTTGGCAAGCAAGGTTGTATCATTTGCATGACACAAGTTGTTGATGAGTCTTCCTTCAATCCTGATGTCACATTCCTCCTCATAAAGCCCAGCCTCTTCAATGATCTGTGTGTTCTACATACAGATTGAAAAGATACGGAGACAGAATGCATCCATGATGCACTTCCTTCTTAGTTTTGACCCATGCAGTATTCCCTTGCTCTGTTTTGACCACTGTTTCCTGGTCCAAGCACAAATTTCACATAACTAATGTTTGTTTTTCAGGTTTTAATTTTTGTATTTTCATGTTCCATTCACAAAGCTGCACTGAATCAATGTCCCAAAATCAATGGTGACTGTTTCTATTTACCCTTATACTAAGGTGATTTTTTTTTTCTGTAAAAGAAGTTAAATAAAAAGGAATGGCTGGAGTTAAGTCTTCCTCCAACAGCAGCTGCTTCTTCCTCATTAGGTCTGTACCACTATGTTAAAACTTGTCCCATTGCAAATTCCCTCAATTCCCAAGCTCCAAGAGTAGCCCTAATGACACTGTAAATTAAGTACTGGGACGCTAACCAGAAGGTTGATGGTTCATCAGCTTCAAACAGCCCCTCCATGGCAAAGAAGTGAGGTGCTCTCCTCCTACAAAGATTTACAGACTTGGAAAGTGCAGATCTAGTCTGTTATACAAGGTCATTATGAGTTGGAATAGACTTGATGGCAGTGAGGAGGGGCTTCATGCTCTTACAAGTACACTCTTGGCCTCTACTCCCCCTTGACTTTGTCCTATTTGTGTCCAGTTGCTTCTACTCCACAATCAACCAGTTCTAAATCTAAGGAAAAATAAAGTTTGCAGGGTAAGTGAGATGTGCATCCTACTTTTCAATAGTACAAATTCCTCAAGACAAAGATGGACGATCACCTCCTGTGCAATTTAAAGCCCCAGAAACCCAGTGGATGGTCAGCTATGAGTCAGCTCTGACACCATGGCAATCAGTTGAGTTGAATCTGTGAACCTGAAGTACGTAAGCAACATAGAACTGTATTCAAGACCGTCTTCTTGAGATGAATCCCCAAAAGATTCTCCCTATTGCCAAGTTCAAACTGGTCATGTAGACTAGACTTCCTTGTCTGTGCTCTAATTAACTCTGGCCCATTCAGTGTCTCTAAGCAGTGAGTCAAGTAAACAGGGAGGATGGAAGAATGGGGAACAAATCTTTGTGAAGGAGAGGAAGAATAAGTAGGCAAATAAGAGGGAAAATATTACAAGAAATGGAAGTGTCTATTTATCCCAAAGGCAAGGGGAGTTTAAAAATATGTTCTGAAGAGGATAACATTGTGGAAGTTAATGTGAAGCTTAAGAGGACCAATGAAAGGATTACACTTACTTGAATGTTTACGGGCTGACACGTTACTTAAAAAAATGATTCTTGTTATTTTATAGTCACACGTCATAGTCAATCCTTCATAAAGTCAAATGAAAGGGGAATAATAACATCTTATATAAGCCTGTGACTTTATAGCTTACTTAGCACTTTTATAACCATAATCTCATTTGATCCTTAGAGTAATTTTGTGAAGTGGCCAAGGGAGGTTATTATTAATCCCATTTTACAGATGAGGAAACTGAGACTAAGAGGGCTTAAATGAGTTGCATAATGCTCTGTGGGAGAGTCCTGCAGCACTGAGTATGGCCAAGAATAGAAAAACTCAGATTCAGGTTGACAGTCAAGACCTAAGCTACCTAAAGAGAGCTGGAAGGCCCATTGGCATGGCGATACAAGATCAAGCAGAGGGATCCTGATGTAAAAATTCTAAGCTAATAGGCATTGCAACATCAAGACAGTTACAACTTTTGTAATATCATTACTATAAATAGGAAGGGATGAGTGCTAATGATATTTTTATTTTTAAAAATCTCAAAAAGCTTGAAAGAACTCAGAGAGGACACAGCAGTAAATTGTTTGAACTCTGCTTTGGTCAATTCGAGGCGGGGGGGGGGGGAAAGAGAGAGGAAAATAACAGAGCAGACATTGCTGGGCCTGTGTTTACCAAAAATGACCATGTATTGTTCTTTTCATAAGATACGTGCAAATTATTTCAGAGGAAGTGAGTGTGTGTGTGTGTGTGTGTGTGTGTGTGTGTGTGTGTGTGTGTATGATACGTGTCTGTGGACACACACATACCTCCACAGTTCTAAACTACTTCTGGGTGAATACTTATTGAATTTTGTTTATAAGAAGTTTTCTAGCACAACATCAATGCATGGATCACAAAGAAAAAAAGATCTTGGTTGATTCTATCAACAACTTTGTCTCTTTGGAGACTAAGGTGCGTCTGATACAGGCCATGGTCTTCGCAATCACCTGTTATGCATCAGAGAGTTGGACAATGACCAAGGAGGATAGAA
>NW_006400831.1:0-910 GCF_000299155.1 Elephantulus edwardii | reverse complement strand
AATAACAACAAGTTGATCCTACAATCCTTCAGCTACCATTTGGAGTCCAGGGATCAACTCTGAGATTGTGAGTTGCATCAAATTCTAGTTATTTTGCATTGTTGCAAGGAGACGGGGGTGGGAGACTTAAGAGTGACTGACTGTTATGCAGAATTAGATTTATAGGTGTGAATATAGAAAAAATTATATTTCCTTTTCCAGACTAAATAAAACAAAACTTTACAAATAGCAGAAAAAAGACAAACTGGAAACATATTTAGAACATGCTTTAAAAAGAGTAATATCATTATTTAAAAGATACCCTAGCAAATTACTGATGATGATAAACGTAAGAAAGATTAACACAACAATAAAATGAGCTCTTTTCTGATTAGCATTAACGTTCCTTTCACACTGCCATCAAGGGGAAAGCAACTCAGAGCTGAGCCTGCAGTGGGTTTGCTAGACTGTAAATTGAGGATGAGGACATTTTCTAGCTTCCTCCCAAGGAGCCACGTGGAGTTTCAAACTACCAGAAAGACTCAATCTTTGGGTTAGCAGAAGATCTCCCTACTGCAACTGTCATTAAAACTGAAAAGCGTACAGAGAGCCAATAAATTTAAGAAAAATTGGTAAACATATAATCCACACTAAAATTCATTCACTGATTTTGATAAATGGTACAGTAACAACATTTGAAAATATCCACAAATTTTGTGTTCTCTTTTTATGCAAAAAGTGTAGAATGTAAAAATATGTAATATTTTTATATCATACATTTAAATTATGTAAGTATAGAGGGATTGAAATATGAACAATGGATACTTCTAAACAGAAAGATCATAGATTCTTTGCCCCTTTATTTTCTTTTCCTTTATTTAATCTTTAAAATAATGGGCATGGGAACACCGCCGCCAGACGGGGTTCCACC
>NW_006400830.1:22612-23209 GCF_000299155.1 Elephantulus edwardii | reverse complement strand
AAAAAATGACAGAAGAAACTCTCATCAATAGACTAAAAGAATTAATGTGGGCTCCCATTTACTTTAACAGCATCAACAGGGAGCTTCACATGAGACCTAGTCACAGTAGCCTTGACTGCGAGAGGCACCCTCGAGATGGGACACCAGTATGCTCTTCCACGCAGCTCAAGGCAGACTGTCCTGAGTTCCCTTCTTTGTCAATAAAACGGAGACTCTTCAAGGTCATCCACTTCCCAGATGTCCTGCTAAACTTAGCCTACACTGAGAATAAATCGAATTCACCTTCTAGAACCCAGAGTGTCTTTTTATAACAAGACAACGTCCATAGATGAAAAGTGCCTAACTCATCCCTTTGTTGTTGTTATGTGCCGTCGAGTAGTTTCCGACTCATAGCGAGCCTATGCACAACGGCCCTAAACCCTGCTCTATCCTGCGCCAACCGCACTGCCTCTGACACACCCAACCCGATTACCCCAGTCACCGAATCAATCCATCTCACAGAGGGTCTTCCCCTCCTGCGCTGTCCCTCCACCCTCCTAAGCATGATGTCCCTCTCCAAGGACCTGTACCTCCTGGCAACATGTCCAAAGTATGTCA
>NW_006400830.1:13565-14412 GCF_000299155.1 Elephantulus edwardii | reverse complement strand
CGTGCACCACTGGGATTTCAGTCAAAATGTCTTTTAAAGAAAAAAATTTTTAAAGGAGCTCTTTGGTGTAAAAGGATTCTATCATGTCCAAAACACGTCTTCCCACTGAGCATAAGTACTCTCAAGAATTAATGTAGAAAAAGAGGCCTGGATTAAAGCTCTTGGCAAGATTCTTGGCCACGCCAAGTGGGAAAGCCAGCAGAGGCCCAGGGGCGACAGGATCACAGGCTGGTCAGTGTGAGTGCTGAGGTCCTGCCCTTAGGATCATTAACTGGGTCTGTGGCCTCTCCATACTACAGCTGTAAGAGCAAGGAGGGCTGCAGATAATTGAAACACAACATAATAAAAAATTAAAACCCAAATGCTACTTTTTAAATTAAGAGGTCAAATTATTCTTCAGCATGGCAAGTAATGGAACAAAAAGCAGTCTGAGAATATAATGGCTGATACCCTGGTGCTAACTGATCCCAGCAGGAGGGTGATGACGGTACACCAGCCCAGAAAGGGACATGGGCGCCCAGTCAGTCCACATCACTGGGTCGAAGGCCCTGCCCTGCAGTCCCATCTGGATGGGTAAGAATGTCTCTATAACACAGTTTGTTTCATTCACTTTTAATAGGCTGTTTGTGATCAGTTTCACTGCAGTTATGAGGTTTGTTCTATGTGGTAACATGAGTGTCTCAAGACAAATAGCATCACAGATCACTAGGTATTTGGGCCGTCTGTGGAGACCTCTGTGGTCCATCAGTTTGTTTCACTGGGCTTATGGGAAAGGATTACACACACAGACAGAAGAAAGGGAGCTCTGGTGGCCTAGTGGCAAGAAGCTGCACTGCAATCCCAAAGG
>NW_006400830.1:8498-10465 GCF_000299155.1 Elephantulus edwardii | reverse complement strand
CATCTCCAGAGTAATATATCATATGGTCATCTGACTCAAAATGCCCCATGCCAGTCCATCTCATCTCTCCAATGCCTAATATGTCAATATTTTTGCGTTCCTGTCTTTCTTAACAATTTCTAATTTTCCTTCATTCATGGCTCTCACACATTCCATGTTCCAATCACTAGGGTCTGCTTACAAGTGTTCCTCCTCCTTTGTATTTCCATACTTCATAGTTCAACCTCGGTTGCCCTTTCTGTTAATCTGCGTGTGTTCTGTTTTGCATAGGGTTTTCAGAGGAAAACCCTCATCCCTTTGTTGTTGTTGTTATGTGCCGTCGAGTCGCCTGCGACTCACAGCGACCCTATGTACAACAGCCCCCTCATCCCTTTAGGGTTATTAAAAACCAATGAGGGGCTTTAAGGAACAGGCCAGTTCACAAATAAGCAAGAGTTCGTGCATGTGACAGCAGGAAAGTCCAGATCACGTGGCTTTTTTACTGTTTAGATGATGAGTCGTGCCTGTTTCCTTCAAATGAAAGTGTTTCTGGCTAAATTTTCTAATGAGGGTCCCAGGAACTAAGGCCACCAGGTTAAGGATAGTTGGCCAGGAGCACAGAGCATCCAGAGAGGTGAGAGTGGACAGGATGGAGCCTGTCTGCACAGGACGAAACTGTAGGGGATCAAACCAACAAGGGCAGAGAAGAACTGTACAGCTGGGGTGCTCAGAACTGGGCCGAAATACTCAAGAACCAGTTTGGTGTCATGGGGGAAAGTCTCAAAAACAAAAGAAAAACAAGCTGTTTCTGTTCTCCTCCACCTTCTTCTGCAGTGGGCCCATGTTATCAGGAAAACAGGAGACCACTAGCTGTTTTCCACAAACAATGGAGAGCAGATAACGCCAACCAAGGTCAATACACAGCACAGCAGAGGCCCCAGCCATGGCCCAAAGAAGGCATTGGAGAAACATTCTGAACCCAACTACCCACCACTCCACCATGAACCTGCCGCCAGTCTCCTCGCTGGAGCTCAGGCTTGGCTTATGGGTCAGGCACGCTGACAGCAAATACAGGGCAAAGGTGCAGCCAACGAAGATCAGGAGGCCAAGCTGGACTGCCAAGAGGAGCACGAGGGAGCGCTGAGACCACGCTGCACATAGAGTCAGCAGAGCACAATCCTTAACTACAGATTTAAAAAACAGAACTTAACCCCTAAAGTCCCTTAACTGACACTACACAACTGCCCACACTAAATTCTAGGAAACAGAGCATGGTTCAAAACTGGGGTGTGTGTCAAGGATGTGTCCTGTCTCCATACGTTTTCAGTCTATATGCAGAACAGATTATACAGGAGGCTGGGCTCTATGAGAAATGTGACATCAGAATTGGAGGTGGACTCATCAACAATGTGCATTATGCAGACGACACAACCCTGCTTGCTGAAACTGAGGATGACCTGAAGCACTTGCTGTAGACTGTCAAGGACTGCAGCCTTCAATATGGATTGAAGCTCAACATCAAGAAAAAACAACTCTGACCACAGGGCCAATTGGCAGCATCATGATACATGGTAAAGAGATTGAGACTGTTAACAGCTTCAGTTTGCTAGGCTCTACACTCTTGGTACCAGCAGCCAGGAAATTAAAAGATGAACTGCACTGGGAAAGTCTGCTGTCAGAGATCTCTCCTAAATACTGAAGAGCAACAATGTCAGTCTGGAGACTAAGGTGCACCTGATACAGGCCATGGTCTTTGTAATCACTTGCTATGCATCAGAGAGCTGGACAGTAATTACGGATGATAGAAGGAGAATTGATGCCTGTGAGCTGTGGTGCTGGAGAAGAGATGATCTCATGGATTGCTAAGAAAATGAACAAGTTCGTCCTGGAGAGAGTGAAGCCAGGCTGCTACTTAGAGGCAAGAATTCGGAAGTTTCTTCCGACATAATTGGCATATTACAAGGCAGGATTAGTCCTTGGAGAGGGAC
>NW_006400830.1:0-7248 GCF_000299155.1 Elephantulus edwardii | reverse complement strand
AAAAAAGATTGGATCAGGATAAAGCAGGGTTTAGGGATGTGTACACAGGGTTGCTATGGGTTGCAGGCGACTCGACTATACGTAACAACAACCAACAGACATTTCTAACCACCAACGTGGGTGGAAATAGAGCAAGAATGGGGTTTCCTGTTAGGTGTTGCTGCTTTGTTGTGCCAACATGCAAGAAGAGAGTAGAGGGAAGGAAATGTCAAGTAGTACATTTAAAAAGGAATCACTTAAGGAGAAAAGTCCAAGTCGGACTTCAGTCAGGAGTTTTCAGTCACAGCAAGCCCTTAGATTAAAATGCTTTTCCTTAATTCTGAAAAAGATCTCCAACATGTTTGTAATTAGCTGGATATGAAGAAAAAACTTCTTCTTTGATAACTGGAATCCTACACTCTGACAAACCCCACACCCAGCAGAGGAGAGCAGCTATTATTTCTCTGGCTATTTTCAATCCATTTCTTTGAGATGGAAATGGCGCGCCTTTCCCTGTAATTCCCGGGAGTGGTTTCCACTGAGCCCCAGGAATGACCTGTGTCAGTCCTAAATCGAATCAACAAACCAAAGAGCCAAATGCCCTTGGTCCCCGGGAATCCTCCCTGTGACGCCTCTCCAGTGCTGTTGCTGGTGCCATTAGGTCGACTATGACTCAGAAGCCATGGTGATCCTCAGAACCCTGCTCCATCCTGCACCGCG
The DNA here is from genome assembly GCF_000299155.1 of Elephantulus edwardii. Lineage (NCBI taxonomy): Eukaryota > Metazoa > Chordata > Mammalia > Macroscelidea > Macroscelididae > Elephantulus > Elephantulus edwardii. The sequence goes on along the minus strand of NW_006400830.1, from coordinate 6,549 downwards.
CCTGATCTCCGGTTCACTCGGCCCCAGCGACAGTCACTGTGTTATCTGTCGGGGGTCTTCCTCTCTTTCTACCGCATGTTGTTTTTTTCCAAAGACTGGCCCTTTTTTGGCAAGTAGCCCAAAGCACGTGAGATGGGGCTTCACTGTGTGAGCTCTAAGGAGCAACTTGGTTGCACTTCCTCTAAGACAGACTTGGGGGGTTTTGGCCGTCCACAGTGGCTGTTGTTTAGGGGCCACTGAGTCGAGTACAACTCATAGCAACCCTATGAACAACAGACTCAGTGCTGTCCAGTCCTGTGCCATGCTCATCATCTGTTCGATGCACCTGCTGCAATCACCAGGTCTGTCCATCTCACTGCGGGTCTTCTGAGGACCCTCCAACTTTCCAAGCAGATCCCTTTCCAAGGACCAGCCTCTCCCAGCCACACGTCAGGTCACTGCACTGAGGGGAGTCCGGAGGCTTGGGGCTGAGGGGGCCTGGTGGGGCCCCTGATCAACAGACCCTTCCCGCCGCAGCCCCTGCTCCTGAAAACGCAAAGCCGGACTCCCTTTCGTGTTCCTTAAGGAACAGGGGCACCTGCGCACAACAGGGTTGGGGCGGGTCTGTCTAAGCAGGTGAGGGTTAGTGAGCCAAGGCCTCCAGGTGGGTCCTGCAATCGCTGCTGCCTGGAAGAGGGGACCCCGGGAGCCTGCCCCCCGCTGGGGTAAAACAGAAATAGATGGTCTTCCACATCAAGGTCCTCCCTGGAGGGGCTCGATGACCCTAGGAAGGCTTCAGCCTCCGTGACCCCTCAAACCAGGACGGAGCCCGCGGAGCCCCTGCCTACCCTGCTGCCAAAGGGCCGGCGCCTGATGGGGCCATCACGCTGCCCACGGACCCGCTGCCCCCGTGGGGACCTGACCTCCCAGGTGGGGACCTGACCTCCCGGTGGGGACCTGACCACCCGGTGGGGACCTGACCTCCCAGGTGGGGACCTGACCGTCCCCAGGGGGACCTGACTGCCCAAGTGGACCTGACCTCTCGGTGGGGACCTGACCGCCCAGTGGGGACCTGACCTCCCAGGTGGACCTGACCTCCCCGTGGGGACCTGACCGCCCAGGTGGGGACCTGACCGTCCCCGTGGGGACCTGACCGCCCAGGTGGGGACCTGACCTCCCAGGTGGACCTGACCTCTCGGTGGGGACCTGACCGCCCGGTGGGGACCTGACCTCCCAGGTGGACCTGACCTCCCAGGTGGACCTGACCGTCCCCGTGGGGACCTGACCGTCCCCGTGGGGACCTGACCGCCCAGGTGGGGACCTGACCTCCCAGGTGGACCTGACCTCTCGGTGGGGACCGGACCGCCCGGTGGGGAACCCCGGGGGCACCATGTTGTGCCGACTGAATTTTGTTCCGTTTGCTGAGTTCGGCCTCGAACACCGTCCACTCTCACCCGAACCGCCGCTCGGACAGCGACCCGGAGAGCGCGGCCGCGGAGGTGGAGACGCGGGGTCCCCTCGGCCGATTCCCGCTGCCTTCCGCGCGGACACGCCTTCCGGCCACTGCCCACCGGGCCCGAGGCGACTGTGAGGTCTCGCGACCGTCCCCGCGCGTCCCCGTCCCCACACCGGCCACCGTCCCCGCGTGTGCACTTCCGGTCAGCCCGCGGTGTCCTCTCCGCCGTGCCCCGTCCGCGTGAGGAGGTCCCGGAGGCCGCGCCCGCGTGCGTCCAGGGCCGCTTCCCTCCCAAGCCCCGGGCGTGCCCTCCGCCCTGCCCGCCCGGTAGGACGAGACCCCGGGGTTGGTCCCCTCGGCTGCGTCGGTCCCTCCCACCGCAGGACAGCCGCCCGCCCCCGCCCGTGCTGGACGCTCACCATGTCCGGCCCCGCCGGCGTCCAGTCGCGACGGACAGGACCCTCGGAGGCACCGCCGGCAACAAACTTTCAAACCCGCAGCTAGCAGAGCCGGCGGCCGGAAGCCACGTCGCCCGCCCCGCCTGCTGATTGGACAGGGAGCTCGGGCCCGCCCTCGTCGCTCTTCATTGGATAATGCTGAAGGAAAGCCCACCCCCTAGGCTGCTGAGTGACAGGGGCGCGAGCACTCCTGCGGAGGAATGGGGTTCGCTCCCGCTGCGCCCCAGACGTCCGCCTTGGAGGCAGCGCCAAGGCTGTCTATGAGGATGATGTCCACGGGACAGGGGCTGGTGTGATTGTCCACAGGATGGGGAGGGTGACTGTCTATGGGGGGGGTGACTGTCCACTTGGGGGGGTGACTGTCCACTGGGTGGGTGACTGTCCACAGGATGGGGAGTGTGACTGTCTATGGGGGTGACTGTCCACTGGGGGGGTGACTGTCCATGGGGGGGTGACTATCCACGGGGGAGTGTGACTGTCCACTGCGGGGGTAACTCCCGCTGCGCCCCAGACGTCCGCCTTGGAGGCAGAGCCAAGGCTGTCTATGAGGATGATGATGTCCACGGGACAGGGGCTGGTGTGACTGTCCCCGGGGGGGGGGAGGGTTGTGTGACTATCCACTGGGGGTGTGACTGTCCCCTGAAGCGGTGACTGTCGGGAGGACGGGGTGGTGGTATGACTGTCCACGGGGTGGAGGAATGTGACTGTCTATGGGGGGTGACTGTCCACGGGACGGGGTGGTGGTGTGACTGTCTACGGGGAGAGAGTGTGAGAGTGTCTATGGGGGTGGGGGTGGGGGGTGACCACAGGGAAGGGGGGTAAACTGTCCGCGGGACGGGGTGTGTGCGACTGCCCCCAGGGATGGGGAGGGTGTGTTACTTTCCAGAGGGGAGTGTGAGTGTCACCGCTGAATCACACACTATCTCTTACCCACAGTCAGGGCCTTAAGAGCAGGAGGCTGGGAAGTTCCCGGCCTCTGTCACCCAGCCAAGTTTGAAGGCTGCAGCCCTGCTCTGTCCTTGCTGTTGTGCAGACCCCTCGTTGGGGCAATTCCACCTCTGGTCCAGTGACTCCAGCACTACAAGCTCTTGTGGTGAAGCAGGGAAGCACTCACAGAGACCACTTGGGTCAGGCTCCTCAAAAGCACACTGTTCTCTCTATAGGTTTACAAGACAGTGGGTCTCTTTTCTATCAGCTAATTTCTAAACAACACGCCTCCAGAAACTCTATGAGCTTTGATAAATGTTGATACTTGTAGAGGGGCTTCAGGCCTTTTGTTCACAGGGTCACTATGAGTCGTGCCCAACTCAAAGGCAATCAACAACAGTTCTTAGATACATTATGATTGGTTAGATCTGTCTAAAAGAAATATATGATTAGGTACTATTTGTATGACAACAGTCCAGAATCAAAGGTGCATAGCAAAGTGGACTGGGGGTTGGGGTTGTTGTTGTTGTTATGTGCCGTCGAGTTGCTTGCGACTCATAGTGACCCTATGTACAAGAGCCCTAAACTGTTCTATCCTGTGCCAACCTCGCCGTCTCTAACACAGTCACTCCCACCACTCCAGTCACATAAGTCCATCTTATCGATAAGTCCATCTTATCGAGGATCTTCCTCTCCTGCTCCGTCCCTCCACTCTCCCAAACATGATGTCCCTCTCCAAGGACCAGTCCCTCCTTGCAACATGTCCAAAGTACGTCAGACGAAACTTCAGAATCCTTGCCTTTAAGGAGCAGCCTGGCTTCACCTTCTCCAGGACAAATCTGTTTGTTCTCCTTGCACCACAGCTTAAAGGCATCATTCTCTTTCTATCATCCCTAGTTACTGTCCAAGTCTCTGATGCATGTAATTGCAAGGACTATAGCCTGGATCAGGCGCACCTTAGTCTCCAGCCTGACGTCATTGCTCTTCAGTACTCTTGAGAGGTCCCTCACAGCTGACTTTCCCAATGCAATTTGTCTCTTGGTTTCCTGGCTGCTGGTATCAAGAGTGTTGACTGGGGAGCCAAGCAAACTAAAGCTGTTAACTATTTCAATCTCTTCACCATCCATGCTGATGCTGGCCCAGTGGGGTGAGGGGAGGGAGGAAATTGTGCAACAATGAAAGAATATTTTTAAAGAGAAACTCGAACTGGGCAGCGTTGGGGGAGCTAGGGAGGAACATGTGCAACAATGAATGAATGGAAATCCATGTCTTTCGTTAAAATTGCAATTTTTAAAAAAATAAAATTATCTCATCTGGTTACTGGGCACCAGCCCACAGCTGCTGGACTGGTTTTTCCGTTATTTCTTGCTGAACTTGCATCTTCCTTACATGGTTAGAGCTGTTCACATGCCGCTGCTTCTGGGAGTCGAGTCTGCTAAACAGGTTTCTGTAAGGTCACTGGGGAAGGACAGAACCCAGTGGAGGCCAAGAAAGACAGTTTATTGAGGAGAAACTGCTGGGCTGGCTCTCAAGCAGATGACCAGCCCCCACTAAGAGTTAGAAGGGGATTTTATACTTTCTTACAAGGGACTCGGGGAAGGGGATGATCACAGATGCTTCCTTCAAGATAGGGAAGTGGGCTGGGGTCTCAGATACCTGTTCCTGGGGATCGAGGGGTAGGGTAGTTTCACAGAGAGAAAACGCATAGCAGCTGTTTCCTGGGATTGGATTCTCTCAGTAGCCGTTTGGGGAGAGGAAGTAAAGAGCTCTGTAGTCCTACTATTTTTCTGGTTTTGCTTAGCTAGTGTCATCCTGGGCCTGGGGCTGCCCCACCATTGCATGCAGACCCTCGGTGCTCTTCCGCGGCGGTAACACGGAGGGAGACGGTCTAGCTTTCTCCCGCTTAGCATCTGGTGGATTCCCCTCAGCCGGGCCCTGAGAAGTAAGTTGTGTTCATCATGGTTCTCAACTGCACATTTTATGCCAGAAGGAAGTTTACTTTAGAGCCATTTTTTTGAGTGTGCCTCTTGTTAAGGTCAAATACAGACTGAAAACAACAGCTTTTAACTCTGTTGAAAAGAAAAGCACCCTGGGGCACAGTAGCGAAGGAATTCTAGTCAAAAGGTCAAGAGTTTGAACCCTGGCCCAGGAGAGATGAGGCGCTTTGCTTTCATTTCTGAAGCCTTGCGAACCCTGGGGGTGGGGAGCGGGGGCTTGCTACTGTCTGACAGGGTCACTGTGAATTGACCTGATGGTTTTGTGGGTTGGTTTTGTGATGAAAATCAGCTCCGTCCTCTCTGGTTTCCAGAATTCACCTCAGGGGTCTTGTAGAAGGTTTCATTTGACTCTGAAAAGTGTGTAAACCAAGTGGTGTCCTCAAGACCTGGGAGCCATCCCCTCACTGTTAAGGACATTTGTGCCCGACCTCCCAGCTTCCTGACTACCAGTAGCAGGTACTCTGGCGTTTTCAGATAGCAGCTGGAAACTGCTGGGGCTGTGGAGCTGCTCTCCCTTCCGTTCCCAGAATAGCTACTGAAATGATCCAACCACAGGAAGCAGCAGCCATGGCTCTGTTTCTCTGTCAAGGATGTGAAAATGTTCTACCTCCGTTTCCCAAAAACAGTTATCTGAGACTCCAGCCTACTTCCCCATCTTCATCCCCTTCCCCAATTTCCTTCTAAGACAATATAAAACCCCCCTCTAACTTTAAATGGGGGCTGGTCTCTACTTTGGAGCCAGCTTGGCAGTCTCTCCTCAATAAACGGTCTTTATTGGCCTGAACTGGATTCTGTTCTTCCTCGGCAACCTTACAGAAACCAGTTGTTGTTCTTACGTGCCATTGAGTCACTTGCGACTCATAGGGACCCTATGTACAACAGCCCTGAAACCTGCTCTATCCTGAGCCAACCTTATTGTCTCTGACACACCTACTCTCATTACCCCAGTCACTGAACCAATCCATCTCATCCAGGATCTTCCTCTTTCACACTGTCCCTCCACCCTCCCAAGAATGATGTCCCTCTCCAAGGACTAGTTCCTCCTTGCAACATGCCCAAAGTATATCAGAGGAAGTCTCAAAATCCTTGCCTCCAAGGAGCAGTCTGGTTTCACCCTCTCTAGGATGAACCTATTTGTTCTCCTGGCAGTCCATAGTATATTCAATGCTCTTCTCCAGCACGACAGTTCAAAGGCATCAATTCTCTGTCTATAATCCCTAGTCATTGTCCAGCTTTCTGATGCATAACAAGTAATTGTGAAGACTATGGCCTGGACCAGGTGCACCTTAGTCTCCAGACTGACATCATTGCTCTTCAGTACTCTGGAGAGGTCTCTGACAGTAGACTTTCCCAATGCAATTAGTCTTTTGATTTCCTGGCTCCTGGTACCAAGAGTGTTGATTGTACAGCCAAGCAAACTGAAGCTGTGAACAATCTCAGTTGCTACACTGTCTATCATAATGCTGCCAATCGGCCCAGTGGTGAGAATCTTTGTTTTGTTGATGTTGAGCTTCAATCCACATTGAAGGCTGTAGTCCTTGACCTTCTGCAGCAAGTGCTTCAGGTCCTCCTCAATTTCAGCAAGCAGGGTTGTGTCATCTGCATAACGCAGACTGTTGATGAGACTTCGTCCAATCCTGAGTCCACATTTCTCCTCATACAACCCAACTTCCCAGATGAACTGTTCTGCATACAGGTTGAAAAAAGGTATGGAGACAGGACACATCCCTGG
>NW_006400829.1:23202-24430 GCF_000299155.1 Elephantulus edwardii | reverse complement strand
TTGTTATGTGCTGTCGAGTCACTTGCAACTCATAATGACACCATGTATAATAACTGTGAAACCTGCTCTATCCTGTGCCGACTTTACAGTCTCTGAAATACCTACCTTCATTATTATCCCAGACACTGAATAAATTCATTTCATCAATGATATTCCTCTCTTTCTCTGTCCCTCTTCTCTTCCAAGCATGATGTCCCTCTCTGAGGACAGGTTCCTTCTTGCAGCATGCCCAAAGTATGTCAGACAAAGCCTCAGAATTCTTGCCTCCAAGGAGCAGTCTCATTGACCAAATGAATCAAAGAGTGCTCTGACTGTTTTAGAAGAAGACAACCAGAGTACTCTGTAGGCATGTGATGATGAAACATTGTGTCATATGTTTGAGCATGTGTCAAGAGAGGCTAGCATCTGAAAAAAAGACATTATACATTCAAAAGTAAAGAGTCAGTGAAGTAGAAATACACCTTCAATGAGAAGGATTGACACAGAGATTGCAATAATATGTGTAAGAATAGCAGAGATTGTGAAGGTAGCTCATGAGTGAACAGTGTTTTGGGCTGTTGTACGTGCATAGACTCACTATTAGACACAGCCATCATGAAGGGACTTAACAGTATAATTAAAAGACTGAATGTTTTTAGGATATGAGCCAGCTTGGCATGGTGTTCGGAGAATTAACACTTCCAACCTTTTATGCTTTTAACTATTTCAGGTGATTTGAAAAGTGGGAGTCACAAAATTCTATATGACACTGTTCCTTAGAGCTAAATTGGATTATAATGGACAGGATAAGCTCCTTTCTGTTATAATGTACAAAGCTATTCTTACAAAAATAAACCAATAAATGTAATGAATTCCTTTATATGCAAAAGAATATCATTCAGACCTGTCTCCAGTAAAACAATTCCATATATTCCAACATTATCATCAAAATTCTTAACAAATGGAATCTCTTCCCCCAACCACATATTTTTTTAAATGAAAGAGAAAAAGAATCTTGTTTCAAAACAAATTTAAATTGAAATCCAGCTTAGGCTTTCAGTTTTTGAAAATTTTGATTCTTTTAATGAGATAATGTTTGTTGTTGTTGTTATGTGCCATTGAGTCGTTTCTGACTCATAGCGACCCTATGCACAACAGCTCTAAACCCTGCTCTATCCTGCATCAACCCAACTGCCTCTGACACACCCATCCCGATTACCCCAGTCACCGAATCAATCCATCTCATAGA
>NW_006400829.1:20321-21973 GCF_000299155.1 Elephantulus edwardii | reverse complement strand
GTGAAATCAATGACACTGTTCTGTAGTTTCCACACTCAGTTGGGTCACCTTTCTTTGGAATGGGAACAAATATAGATCTCTTCCAGTCAGTTGGCCAAGTTTCAGAGATAAATTTATGGAGATTAATCAAAGTATTATATATTTCCTTCTTTTCTTTGACAAAGTTTACTCATTTATACTGGGGGAGGAGGAAATACTCCTTCTATCAAAAGCAATTCAAAACCCACCCATTATTGCTGTGGAGATGAACAGACTAATGGCTGATTCTCTAACACATTTCCTGTTGTAGTTATGTGCTGTAGAGTTGCCTGAGACCCAAAACATCCCTAAACCCTACTCTATGCTGGGCCATTATCACTGTCTCTCACACACCTAGCCCCATTACCCTGGTCACTGTTTCAATCCACTCATAGAGGGTCTTCCTGTCCTGCGCTGTCCCTCCACCCTCCCAAGCATGATGTCCTCCTCCAAGGACAGGTTCCCTCCCTGCAACATGTCCAAAGTATGTCAGATGAAGCTTCAGAATCCTTGCCTCCAAGGAGTTTCTTGTTTTAACCCTCTCCAGGCTGAATCTGTTTCTTTTCTTAGCAGTCCATGTTATATTCAACACTCTTCTCCAGCACCACAGCTCAAAGACATCAATTCTCCTTCTACCCTCCCTACTCATTGTCCAACTCTCTGACACATAGCAAATGATTCCGTAGGCTGTTAGTAATCATTCAGGATAATAATCATCGAAAATAATCACCCGGGAGAAAATTGACCATTTTTCTCTACTTTGCCAACAGTGGATTTGAACTTCCAAAGATGTGCAGCCTGTTATCAGTGCATCAGTCCATCTTCTAGTTGTGGTCTTCAGGGTTCCGTGAAAGGACATCCAAGAAACCTCATTAATCTGCAGAAGACATAAAGTATGTTTGGAACACTTGTGCTTCCAGAGTTCTTGTTTCTTTTTAAAATTTTTTTTCTACTATTTTATTTACAAAATTCAAATATAAATTTGAACAAATTATTCCAATTTACTTCACTCCCACATACACCAAATTGTACAACCCATTGGTTAATCCCCCTTTCCCCTGTATATCCGCATCCCACTGCTTTCAGGTCTCCCACCCCTCCTGAATCTTTATATTCATTCTACAATAATGGTTTTATACAATATTTATCCTTGTGGGACTGAGTTAGTTCACTCAGCATAATGTTCTCCAGTCCCTCCCAGTTAGGTAATAATTTACAAAGTTATTGCTCCTGTGTGCTGCACAGTATTCCATTGAATGAATGTACCGTAATTTCCCAATCCATTTCTTTGTGGTTGGACATTTGGGCTGTTTCCATGTTCTTGTGATGGTGAATAATGCTGCTATGAACATTGATGTACAAATCTCTGTTTGTGTCTCAGTTCTTATATTCTCAGGATATATAACAGTTATAAGAGACAAACTGGCATTGAGCTTAGAAGCACTAGTCCAAGGTATAAAGAGACTGCGAAAGAGAACCAAAAATACACAACCTAAAGAAGATAAAATTGATGCATGGGACTTTCTTTTTTTATTATTATTAAATTTTTTTCATTTTAATGAACATTTACAGAGATTTTGGGTTTTCATTCATTCATTGTTGCACCATTCTCTCTACCCTCCTCCCCAGTTTGT
>NW_006400829.1:7433-10995 GCF_000299155.1 Elephantulus edwardii | reverse complement strand
GCCAATTTCCCCACCTGTGGGTAAGCCCTTAGGTGCTCTCCCAGATAATCAGCCCCAGTAAACACAGATAAGATCCTACCGGCCTTTCTTCTGCCAGGTTAGTTCCACAACAGCTAGGTTGATAGCTCCAGGTGATGGCTGGATCTTTGGTGATGCCCTGAGGTCACAGGGCTGTGGTGGGGGCTGAGGTGTGTGGAAGCAAGGGACTAGGGGTGTAAGGAGCGCAGGCCTTGGGCACTACCACCAAGAGGTGGGGACGGGGCTTGGGTGCTGCTGGTCGGGGGTCACATAGGTGCGGGCTGCAGGGGGGGGTTGCACAGTGGCGGGTAGTCTTCACTCCTCTGGGGTTTCCACTGACTATTGCTCTTCCTGGGTGTCTTTTCGGCCCGTCTGGCGGCGGAACTCTGTCTCTGGCCTGCATGGGACTTTCTAAAGATTAAATTTCTGTGCACATCAAAAATTTTTTCCAGCAGAGTGAAAAGAAAACCTACAGACTGGGAACAAACATTTGGTAATACCATCTCAGACAAGAGTCTTACAACAAAAAATTTACAGAATACTCCTGGGACTCCACAAGAAAAAGACTGATAACCCAATTACAAATGTGCAAAAGACATGGAGAGAATTTTTACAGAAGAGGATATTCGAATGGCAAGCAGGCACCTGTAGAAATTCTCCAAATCAATGGCAATAAGAGAGTTGTAAATAAAAACCACAATGAGGTACCATTTCATTCCAGTAAGAGTGGCAACACTTAATAGGGCAGCAAGTAATAGATGTTGGAGAGGATGTGGTGAGAAAGGAACACTTATGCACTGTTGGTGGAATTGTAAAATGGTGCAACCATTCTGGAAGGCAGTTTGATGCTTCCTCAGAAAGTTGAACATAGAAATTCCATATGAGCCAGCTATTTCACTGCTTTCACAGCTTTCAAAAACTACTGCCACCACATTAGAAAGACCTCATCCTTGAACCAAATTCCTTAACATTCATCAGTGAAAATCCTTGAAACTTTGTCCTTAAAGACTACACATTTTATAGGAAGGAAGGCCTTTCTACTTTCTCTAGGTCAAATAATAAAGAAAATAAATTTTATTGTATTAGACACGAGAAAATGGACAATCTTTCTTTAAATAGATCCTGTTTCTCTACTTAGTAAAGACATTTCCATTTCAGATGGTTAAAACTTGATTCTCTGTAATTGTTGTGGTTGGCAGTTGTAATGCGGTTTGATATAATGTAACCATTCATTTGATTAGATTTTCTACGAGTGTCCAATCTATTGTTGGGGGAGGGTGACCTCTGGATGTGTGGCCTCTGTATAAAAAGAAAGTCTGATGTATAAAAGAAAGTATAATAGGAAGTCTGATGCATCTGGATTTCTTTTTGCTTGGCCTCTATATAGATCTGGCTCCTCACCTCTTGAGCTCCTTGAACCAACAAACTGCCTTGTTTATCAGGTATCTTCTAGATCTTGTCAGCATCTAAAATAAAATAAGTAAATTCTTTAAATATGTGTGTATGTGTGTATACATACATACATACATACATATGCATACATGTACATACACACACAGACACACCTATATATGATACAGAGCTTCAAAATCTTAACATCTAAAGGGAAACTTGGTTTCACCCTCTCTAGACCTATTTGTTTTCATGGCAATCCATGGAATGTTCAAAACTCTTCTCCAGCACCACAATTTGAAGGCATCAATTCTTTTTTTCTGTCGTCCTTAGACATTGTCAAGCTCCCTGATACTTAGCAAGTAATTACGAAGACCATGGCCTGGATCAGGTGCACCTTAGTCACTGGACTAACATCATTGCTTCTCAGAAATCTGGTAAAGTCCCTGACAGCAGATTTTTCTACTGAAATATTTGCCCTTTGATTTTTCTGACTGCTGGTGTCAAGAATGTTGATTGTGTTACTGAGCAAGCTGTAATTATAAACAACCTCAGTCTCTTCTCCATCCGTCATGGTGCTGCTAATTGTCCCAGTGGTGAGAATATTTGTCTCCTTGATGTTGACCTTCCATCCATATTGAAGACTACAGTCCTTGGCCTTCTTAAAAAAATCTTTTCTAACCCAAAGACTAGTGATTAAAACTCATTCAAGCAGACCTTGGGGGAAAGAGCTGATGATATATTAGCGTAAGGATAACAGTTAAATACAATAATAAAAAAAAGCAAAGGGCCATTCTACTCTGTAACATGATTCAACCAGCAGTTGAATTCTACTCCATCTACCTAACAATAAAACCAAATACAGTACTGGTAGATATAACCATGAACTATGGAGATTATTTCAGTAACATTATTTATCAAGTGAAAAGGTGTGGGTATCACTGGAAGGTCATAGAGAGAGGGAGGAAGTACTACCTACAAAAACTAAGTGGGCCTAAATGCGTTTGCATCCAGAAAAATTTAAGAACTAACAATACTGTTTTCCTAGGAAATGTTTCAAATTTGAAATGACTGTAGATACCTTGAATCCCAGTAGACATTTGCTGGATGATGGGAAGGCTAGAAGGAGAGAAGAAGGTTAGAAGGAGGTGGTGAGGGACATTAAAATAATGCAGGCAAGTCCCAGGTAATAGCTGTGCTCGGTGATTCTGGAAGTCTCTGCAAAGACCATGGTAAGAGTTGTCTAGTTTCAGCTGGAGAGACGGGACACGTCTATGGAGTGTCTTAAGTAGAAAGAGAATGGACATTAGGAGAAAATGAAGTATGACCACATTGTTGGTTACATCATTATAGACACCACTATTCTCACCCTTCAAACATGAACCTGAACTTACCCCTGGTCTCAACTTCTAGCTAAACAACAGTCAGATGGATAAAGTCAAAACTTAGGATCATGAAGTCAGAACTGACTCAGAGCTGACCTTCTGCTGTGTTTCTAAGATGCTACCTCACAGTGACCCTCTGTAGGTTGGAGAAGTGCCCATCAGGCTTTGAAGGCTGTGGTCTTTACGGAAGCAACTGCCTCAAATTTCTTCCCTAGGATAGTTGGTGACATCAAACTGCCAGCCTTGAGGTTAGTAGGCAAGCATTTTAAGCCTGTGCCTACGGGTTCCTTCAGTCTTCTCCAATGGGCAGAAAAGTCAAATACAGAACACAACACTGCCACGAAGAAAACCACCGTGTGGAATGGTTTTCCGTTTTTTTATTTGTGTGGCTTGTTTTAATATTGTTTAAAGTGTTCCAGTGAACGTTTACAGATCACATTTGTTTCTTTATTCACACATATTTTGTTTTATAGCATTAAGTATCATTTATTGAGAGCTCTGGTAGCTTCGTGGGAAGGTGTTGTGCCACCACCCTGAGTCACACACTCCCTTTGCAGGCCTGTGTCCACTGTCTGAAAATTGCATAAGAGTGGCTCATTCCTCTTCCTTCGGAGGAACAGCTTGTGGATTCAAACTAACTGTACCTATATATTTTCCAAGCATTATAGATTAAAAACATAACATAACTAGGAAATGTCCAGACAAACACACATTTGGAGGCAAATCAAACAGAAAATCTCATTTTCTCTCAAGTCTTGGGGTTTGTT
>NW_006400829.1:5268-7131 GCF_000299155.1 Elephantulus edwardii | reverse complement strand
ATTTGATAAGAGAAACTGAGAACTGCACAATAATAGAAAGAGACTTCAATGCACCATCTTCAATGGATAAAAAGACTGAAGAGAAGCTCAACAAAGGGACAGAAGAACTAAATGAATCCTGTAATTAACGACACGGATCATGTAGACATGTGTAGAATATTCCGCTCAACAAGAATTAAATAGACATGATTCTTCAATGAACGTGGTGCATTCTCTAGAATAAAGCATATGTAAGGGCACTAAGCAAGCCTCCAAATATTCAAATACATAGAAATATCAGAAAGCATTTTCTTAGATCACTATGCTAAAAATTAGGAATTAAGGAAATCAAGGTGGGCTCGCGGTGGGGGGACTGGGGATCAAGTACATAGGAACTACATGACACTATACTTGAGCACAACTGGGTAACAGAAAAAATTAGAAATGTGAAATTTCTTTAAACAGAGGACAATAAAGGTACAACATACCAAAATCTTTGGGAAATGGTGAAAAACTGTTCTCAGAGATTATAACAATAAACACAATGAAGAAAGAAGAAAGAAATCAACACCTTAATCCAACTTCAATAAATGGGGAATTAACTGCAAAGCTTATGATCTCAAGAAGTCAAGGCATAGTTAAAAAAAGAAACAAACAAAAACAACGCACAGGTAAATTAAGTAGAAAATACGGTAATATTAGGAAGAAATAATAGAATCAAAAGTTGGTTCTTTGAGATTTTCTGTTTGATTTGTTTGACAATAAATATTGTTTGACAATATTCTTTAAAAAGAAGAAACTGAACAAGTCATAAAAACAACATTCCCAGTCAGAAAACAGATGGCATCATGGGTGATTTCTGCAAGCCACATTAAGACACTACTCCAAAAGAAACTTATAACAATATATATGAACTTTGTAAGCCAATTCCATGATGAATGGAAAGGCAGAATTTCTTCACAAAATCCTATCCAATGGAAACCAACATCATATAAAAAATAATTCATCATGATCAAGGGGGATTCGAACCAGGTCTGTGAGGATGATTCAACATCAGAGAAACGATAGGTGTGATGCATACTTAAAAACCCACTTGATCATCCCAATTGTTGTATAATAATGCATTTGACAAAATTCAGTACTTTTTCTTAATAAAATTGACCAAGAAAATAGAAATACAGGGGAAATTCCTCAACATAATTAAAAGCATATATACAAAATCAAATGTCAATATTACTCTCAACATAGAGAGATTGAAAGCATTCTTCCTGTGAACAAGAACCCAACAAATATGCCCTTTATCACCATTTCTATTTAAGATTAACCTGGAGGTTCAAGTCAGAATAAAAAGGAAAGACAGAGAAATCAAAGTTACCCCAACTGACAAAGTAAAACTATCTTTATTTGCAGGTGATGTGATACTATATCTAGAAAATCCCAAAAACTCATGAAGAAAATTGCTGACATTAATTGCCCAAATTAGCAAGTGTTAGTGTGCAAAAACAATATGCAAAAATCAAGTTGGATTTCCTTACCGTAACCAAGAGAACTCTTCAACGGAATTAAGGAAAACAATGAATGAATGAAAATCTAACTTTTCTGTAAACTTTCATTAAAATCACAATTAAAAGAAAAAAAATCTATTGAAAAACAATAAAAGACTTAATGTAACTAGACAGCATGTTTAAATACAAAACATGTAAATAACACCAATAGATCCATTTGAAAAATGTAAATAGAATGCTATAGAGTGTGTTATTTTATGTGTTGTTTTAAGTAATTGTGTATATTTGTGTATACAGACTCTCACACAAAGTTGTTGTGGGAAGTGAACCAATATTATTTTTAAGAGTGACTTTATATAGCTAAAAATAAAGTTCTAAC
>NW_006400829.1:0-1285 GCF_000299155.1 Elephantulus edwardii | reverse complement strand
GTCAATAAAGAATTGCAATGCTAATCCAAAGGGGCCACCTCTCTGGAAGTTTGAATCCAGCAATGACTTCACAGGAGAAAGATGAGCAGTCTTCTGTCCTATTTACAGCCTGGAATACCCTCCTCTCCCCACAGGGTCACTATAAATCAGTTCCAACTCAATTACAATAATTATTCAAGAGAGGTTTGAAACAATAATAAATAAAACACATTTAAGCATACCCAGATTCTAGGTATGGAAACTGAGTTTATCATGTGATTCTTTAACAAGTAAGCTTTGACTCAAGAATCAGCATAAAGTAAATGTATCAGGCACTGATTAAAAACACTCCTGAAGGAGTCAGGAGAAACAAGCTGGCCTTGTCAGAGGGAGTAGTGATGTAAAATTGCTTCTCAAAGTGTTAATATTTATAATATACTTTATTTGAAAGTGTCTAAAGGATTGATAAAAATGGGGGGGGGCTAGTTTTCAACTTACTAAGTACATGAAGCCCCTGGTCTGTGCATTGCTGTGCAGAGGTGACTTGTGGTTGCTTGAAGCTGAACACTGTGACACTGAGGTGGCAAATGTGATAATGGTCCATGGTGGACAGTGATTGGTAGAGCTCCCCGATTAAAACAAGCTTGGAAGCAGGAGTGGAATCCACTTCCAAAATAGCTTGCTTTTGGAAAACCTATGACCCTGGAGAGAGGATGAAAGTCATACAAGTGTTCAGGTCTTTAGTTCATAGGGTTGCTATGAGTTACCTATGACTCGATGGCACTAAACAACAACAACAAGAAGTACATGAAACAGGATAAGTTGCTTTTCAAAATTAATTTCAGAACTAAGTAAGCAAAAAATATATATATTTGAAAATCAATGGTCCAATCTAACATGTAATTTTTCAAATCAGTATGCTGGAACTCTGGTGGCCTACTATTTTTTTTTATAATTTTTTTTATTTCTTATTTAATTTTTTTTACAGAGGTTTTGGATTTCCATTCATTCATTGCCACAATTTTCTCCCTTCCCACCCCTCCTCACCAGCTTGCGTCCCCCTCCGAAGAGAGAAAAGAGAAAACAAAAAAAGAAAAAAGAAAAAAAATTCCTTCATTAGTATACAATTCCCACATCCCTTCCCCCCACCCCCCCATCCCGAGTACACTTCTCTATGCAACCTTAATTCTGGATTCCTGTGCTAACCATAATACTCAATCATATATCACTTCTAATCTGTTCTTTCCCTCATCTGTTTCAATACAATATACATAATTTATCCAGTTTTTTCTGTCATACCCCCACC
>NW_006400828.1:13194-13711 GCF_000299155.1 Elephantulus edwardii | reverse complement strand
TGTCTCCATACCTTTTCAACATGTATGCGGAACAGAATATCCAGGAGGCTGGGCTCTATGAGGAGAAATGTGGGGTCAGGATTGGTGGAAGATCTGTCAACAATCTTCGTTATGCAGATGACACACCCTGCTTCCTGAAACTGAGGAGGACCTGAAGTGCTTGCTGCAGAGGGTCAAGGACTGCAGCCTCCAAATGGATTGAGGCTCAATGTCAAGAAGACAAAGATTTTCACCACTGGGCCAATTGGCAGCATCAGGATGGATGGTGAAGAGATTGAGATTGTTAATAACTTTAGTTTGCTTGGCTCCACAGCCAACACTCTTGGCACCAGTAGCCAGGGAATTAAAAGGCGCATTGCCATGGGAAAGTCTGCTGTTAGGGACCTTTCCAAAGTTCTGAAGAGCAATGGTGTCTGTCTGGAGACTAAGGTGCATCTGCTACAGGCCATGGTCTTCGCAATCACTTGTTATGCATCAGAGAGTTGGACAATGACTAGGGAGGACAGAAGGAGAATTG
>NW_006400828.1:12198-13027 GCF_000299155.1 Elephantulus edwardii | reverse complement strand
TCCTCTATGAGGTGGATTGATTCAGTGACTGGGGTAATCGGGATGGGTGTATCGGAGACAGTGTGATTGGCACAGGACAGAGCAGAGTTTAGGGCAGTTGTACATAGGGTCGCTATGAGTCACAAGCGACTTGACAGCACATAACAACAACAACAACAACATATACCTTTTAGACAGTTCTCTCCCTCATCTGTTTCAATGCAGTATACAAAATTTATCTTTTTCAGTCTCCCCCCAACCCTGATGTCAGTCCCGTTCTACAACAGTGACACTATGCAGTCTTTGTCCTTTTGTGACTGAGATATTTCACTCAGCATAATGTCCTCCAGGATCATCCATTTTGTATAATATTTCATAAATTCTTTTTATAGTATTCCATTGTGTGAATATACCAGAGCTTCTCTATCCATTCATTTCTTGTTGGGCACTTAGATTGTTTCCAACGCTTTGCTATTGTGAACAAAACCAGGATAAACATGGGTGTGCATATATCCGCTTGGGTGGCAGTTATGGTCTCTTTGGGGTATATTCCCGGTAGTGGAATTTCTGAGTCAAATGGTATTTCTATTTGCAACTTTTTGAGAAAGAGCCATACAGCCTTCCATAGTGGTCGCACCATTTTACACTTCCACCAGCAGTGAATAAGGTTTCCAGTTTCTCCACAACCTCATCAGCATTTATTGCTTGCTGTTCTGTTAAATTTTGCTATTCTGTCTGGGGTGAGATGATATCTTATAGTTGT
Organism: Elephantulus edwardii; assembly: GCF_000299155.1. Taxonomy (NCBI): domain Eukaryota; kingdom Metazoa; phylum Chordata; class Mammalia; order Macroscelidea; family Macroscelididae; genus Elephantulus; species Elephantulus edwardii. The sequence goes on along the minus strand of NW_006400828.1, from coordinate 12,285 downwards.
TTTGATTTGCATCTTTCTTTTTTTTTATGGTGAGAAAAATTTATTACATTTAGAATTAGCCCGCTGGACTCAGTTTAGATGATCCCA
>NW_006400828.1:9868-10993 GCF_000299155.1 Elephantulus edwardii | reverse complement strand
CACCTAACACCACCACCAATATAAGAGTTATATTTAAATCCCGCTGTTGGTACCCAAACCTACTTTAAACGTATAGTTTTAAAAATCCAGGATAAAATGAAGGGTTGAATATCGCAGTTAGTATGAGGTTTTTTTCGTTTTGTTTTGTTTTTTTAAGGTGCTGTGATGATGCAAATGTTAAACACTGAGCCTCTAATAGAAAGGGTGTCAGGCTGAACCAACCCAGCTCTTCTCTGGAGGAAGATTTGGCAGTCTGCTTCTCTGAAGATGACAGTGTGAGAAATCTTATGGGGCAGTTCTCCTCTGTCACACAGTCTTGCAAGCCTCGGAATGGACTTGACAGCACACAATAACAATATTGTGCTTTCTTAATCTAGAACAGTCCCCCTTTACCAATCTTTTATGATGTGGGCTTTTTGGAGTGCTCCAGCTAGCTCTCTTGTAGAAAATCTCACACTCGGAATTCATCTAATTATGCTAAACAGGTTAAACTGTAGGCAATTTTGTGTGTTTAAGATTACATCTCATCGAGAGATATATGCTTTTTCATAATTTGATTCAGTCAGACAGTCCTGGAAGCAATACTACATGGATGATGTATCCTCTCAGAGTATCACGTTCAGAGGCCCACGATGTCCATCTGACCCTCATTGGTCATGTTCATTATTTTTATTGTGGGAAATAATGGGTATTCCAGAACCCGCATTCATGCAAGACTTCTATGGAGACCAAGAGTCAGTCATTTGACCAGAAAAAGGATTTTTTTTTACAAACTTTGGGGTTTTGTAATCAAATTTGCTATTAATCTCTAGGTTTTAGGGACTCAAATTTGGATCTGTGGGTTGTTATGATGTGTAGTGTTTTAAAACCTTCAGTTATTACTTAATAGAACATTTTTTTCCTGCCTAATTCTTTATCTTTTTGGAACTCCCAAATAAAACACATTTTAGATAACTTGATATTATGCCAAAGGTTTATAAGGTATATTTGTGTTTTTTTTTTAGGTCTTTAGGTCTTTTTTTTTTTTCAATCTTTCCTCTATTTGGGATTCACTTTTTAGTTTTAAAATGTGATCTTATTGTCTAAACAAGGCATTTTAGATTGCCTATATCTATGGAAAAACCC
>NW_006400828.1:7267-9013 GCF_000299155.1 Elephantulus edwardii | reverse complement strand
ACCTGAATGTAAAACCATCTCAATAATAGGTTGTTTGAACACAATAGGCTTTGAACACTAATGATTGATAATCAGATGAGCTGTGGGATGACATCAAGGATATCATCCATGAAGAAAGCATAAGGTCATTACAAAGACAGAGGAGAAAGAATAGACTAAAACAGATGTCAGAACAGACTCTGAAAATTGCACTAGAACACAGAGAGGCTAAAACAAATGGAAGAAATGCTGAAGTAAAAGAGTGCACAGACTAGTTCAAAGGGCAGCTTGAGAAGAAAAAACAAAGAATAACAAAATATCCATAGACCTGGAGGTAGAAAATCACAAGGGAAGAACATGCTGTACATTTCTCAAGTTGGAAGAACTTAAAAACAAATTCAAGCCTCAAATTGCAATGCTGATTCTATGGGCAAAATCTTGATTAATGCAGGAAGCATCAAGAGGAAATGGGTAGAAAACGCAGTCACTGTACAAAAAAGGATTGATGGACACAGAAACATTTCAGAAAGTAGCATATGATCAAGAACCAGTGTTAATGAAAGAAGATGTTCATGCTGCACTTAAAACATTGGCAAAAGTATAAGGCCTCAGGAATTGATGGAATACCAATTAAAATGTTTCAACAAACAGATGCAGCTCTGGACATACTAGCCTATGCCAAGAAATTTGTAAGACAGCTGTCTGGCCAACTGACTAGAAGAGTTCCATATTTGTTTCCATTTCCAAAATAAGGTGGTCCAACAGAATGAAGAAATTTTTGAACAATATCATATGCCAGTAAAAACTTACTGGAGATTATAGTTTAAAAATGGCTGCAACAGTACATTGACAAGGATCTGCCAGAAATTCAAGCTGGATTCAGAAGAGGCCAGGGAATGAAGTGTATCATTGCTGATGTCAGATGGATATTAGTAGAAAGCAGAGAATACCAGAAGGATGTTTATCTGTGTTTTAATGATTATTCAAAGATTTTTGACTATGTGATCATAACAAATTATAGCTAATATTAAGAAGAATGGAAATCTTTTAATGGAAACAATTGTGCTCATGTGAAATCTATACCTACATTTATTGTCAAAAAAAAAAAGAGAAGCTATTGTCCAAAAAGAACAAGGGAACACTACATATGGTTTAAAATCAGAAAAGATGTATGTCCACATTGTGTGTCTATGCTTTTTCAATCTGTATGCTCAAAAAAATAATTTGAGATGTTGGATTTTATGAAGAAGAATGTGGTATCAGCAATGTGAGGGAAGACTCATCAATAACCATTGTTATGCAAATAACTCACCTTGCTTGCAAAAAGTTAAGATAACTTCAAGTCCTTGCTGCAGAAGGTCAAAGACTATAACCTTCAATGTGGATTACATCTCAACATCAAGAGGTGTCAGAAAAGTTACCACAGGAATAACTGACTTGTGGTGGCCAAGATTTTATAGCGACATTGCTTTTTGATCCTTCGCTGTTGGCTCTTCCTATCACCGTGAAGCAGAATTCACCAAGTGTTGAATTGCAACTAATTGTCAAAGTGAGAAAATATGCATTATAATGTTGTTGGGATTATATTATATTCCTTTAAAGTCCCAAGAATATGAAAACAGCCCAAATGTCCAACTACAACTGAATGGATTGAGAAATTGTGGTACATTTACACAATGGAATACTATGCAGCACCCAGGAGTAACGATTTAAAAAAATTCTGCATAACTTAGGAGAAACTGGAGAGCATTATGCTGAGTGAACTAA
>NW_006400828.1:0-5162 GCF_000299155.1 Elephantulus edwardii | reverse complement strand
CTACCCATCATTCAGATAACAACACCTTGCTTGTGGAAAGTAAGGAGGACTTGAAACACTTGCTGCAGAGCATCAAAACCTTCAATATTGATTATATTTTAATATCAAGAAAACAAAAATTCTCACTTGTGGCCCAATAAGCAACATTATGCTAGATGGAGAAGAGATAAAAATTGTCAATGATTTCATCTTGCTTCGATCCACAATCAACACTTTTGGCACCAGGAGCCAGGAAATTTTTTTTAAAAGGTGTTACACTGAGACAGTCTGCTGCCAGGTACCTCTGCAACGTACTGGAAAGCAATGATATCAGTCTGAAGACCAAGATGCTCCTGATCCAAAACCATAATAATTTTAATTACTGGCCAAACAGCTGAAAGTTGGATCATGAGTAAGGATGGCAGAAGAAGAATCGATGTCTTTGGGTTGTGGTGCTGGAGAAGAGTGCTTAATGGACTGCCAAAAGGACAAATAAATGTCCTGGGGATGTGGGCAGCTCTTTAGAGGCGAGGATGACAAAGCTTAGTCTCACATTCTTTGGGCATGATTTTAGGAAGGGCCAGCCCTTGGAAGAGGACTCATGCTTGGAAATGTCAGCAAAGGAGGGGAAGACTTCCAATGAGATAGACTGACACAGTGGTTTTAATGGTGGGTTTAAGTATGTCACAGGTGGTCTGGATGGCACAGCATAAGGCAGGGTTCAGTTACTTTGTTCCATAGGGTCGCTGTGCTTTCTAGCACTAACAATAACAATAACAACAAGGTCGATTTCTGGAACTTACCTGTGTAAATATCTTTTCTTCGGCATACTGTACTCCCCAAATTTCCATTATTTCAGTAGCCTCCCTATTCAGTCAGCTACTCTCTGCTTTTGTTCTGTCCTTTTTTCTGTCAACTAGAAAGTGAATCCTGGTAGAGAGTCACATGATCATTGATGAGTTAACTTACTGGTTTCTCTTCTATCGTTTAAAAGTTACTTCACATATTTTAATTTTTTTCTTTATGGGGAAGTTAGTTTACACATTCTAATTTTTTTTTAATAGGGGAAGGAGTAGTTTGTACTGCTTACTCTGTTATGGTCACAATTGTTGAATTTCTTTTTAGTGGCTTTTCTTTTTTTTTTTTTCAAATTGTGACTTAATTGAAAGTCTGCAAAGCAGATTGTGTTTCATTCAACCATTCATTCACATTTTGTTTAGAACATTAGTTACGGTGCCAATGACCATACTTTTCCCATTTCCCTGTAATTCTCATTTCCATGAATTCTTCTATTATTCCCTTCAGTGCTTTATTCTCAGGCAAATGCTGCTCTTTTGACCATATGTTGTTGTTGTTAAGTGTTGTCGAGTCACAGGCGACTCATAGCGACCCCATGAAGCAAAGTCCTCAACACTTGTGTGACTTTCATCCTCTCTCCAGGTTCATAGGGTTACTGGAGGCAAGCTATTAGGGAAGTGAATGCCACTCCTGCTTTCAAGCTTGTTTTAATCGGGGAGCTTGACCAAACACTGTCTGCCACGGGTAACCATTAACACATTTGACACAACAGTGTCACAGTGTTTAGGTTCACATCAACCACAAGTTACTGCTGTACGGCAAGTGGAAACACCAGGGCTATAAGACCTAGAAGAATGTTTGAACAAAAGCAATGCAAAACAGGCCTAAGGGCCAGGGTTAAAAGTCACTCACCTTTGGCTTGGTAGCATCGCCAAGTGATCATTCTCCTGAATACTCCTGAATACATTTCAGTATTGTACCATTCTGAATACATTTCAGTATTTTACCATTCTGGCACGCCCAAATGCTGGCAAACTCTGGGACAGAGATCCACAGTTCATCTGGCAAGTTCGCTCTGCTGACACCTACTTGGGGCAAAAAGAAGGTCGCAAGCACCCAGAGCCTTCCATACCTGTCTTTCCTCAAGAAGACAGAGGCCACACATGCAGCTGACACTAAGTCTCCAAAGACACTAGGTGTGTCCTGACATTTCAGTATTTTACCATTCCGGCACTCCCAAATGCTGGCAAACTCTGGGCCAGAGACCTCCAGTTCATCTGGCAAGTCCACTCTGCTGACCCCCACTTGGGGTAAAAAGAAAGCCACAAGCGCCTGGAGCCTTCCATACCTGCCTCTCTTCAAGAAGCCAGAGCTTTGACCATATAGCTTGGTTATTCTAAAGACTACTTCCCTGGTATTGATTACCTTCTGTTGTTGTTGTTGTTATTATTATTATATGCCATCAATTCAAATGCAATTCATAGCTGACCTTACAGCAAGTTATCAGAGGCTGTGAATTGCATTGGAGGAGATTGCCCTTCTTTCTCCCCTGGAGTTGCTGGTGGATTCGCACTGCATACCATTGGGTTGGCAGTGCAACTTCTTACCCATCATTTCCTTAGAGCTCCCAGGTCACCTTGTAGGCCTGCCTCAGGTTAGTTTAAAAGTTGAACCATAGGGTGAATTTTGTTCCAGCTTTGAAGCGTGACTAAGAGCCATATTCTTAGGACTTCCACTAGTTTCTATTGGACCAAATAAGACTGGGATTTTTTATGTTGTTGTTGTTGTTTTAGTTTCTTCACCACCCCTCCACCGCACCCCCCATCATCTGTCTAGGATTTTCTACCGTGGTCTTTTTCAGAGTGTTCAGTGGTGGTCATTGGGCACAGTCTAGTTCTTTGGTCTCAGGACCATGGAAACAGAGTTTCACATGGTTCATGAAAGTTTTCGCACACTAATTGTTTCAGGGTATGTTTGCTTTCTTTCCTCTTCTTTGTATAAGACTGTGAGACAACTTGTACATTAAGCGGCTCAAAAATTTTTAAGACCCTAGTCATTACAGACAAAAGTAAGATTTAGAGCATTGTCTTTGTGCAATGTTGTTGTTGTTAAGTGCATCAAGTAAGACTCATAGTGACCCTATACACAATAGAGCTGAAGCACATTCTATCCCGTGCTATCTGTATATACTTGATATCTGATATACTTGATATCTAATATACTTGATACTTATCTTTCAGACTTTCCTGCCTTTCTTTGTTGTTTTGGTCCCATGGAAGGTTGAGGAATGAAGCTTCATCATCACATTTACCTATTACATTTCCAAGGCACAGAAGATAACTGACTAGGGTCATTACTATTAGGATCAGGAGAGTAGGTAGAGCCATAAATTACAAACTTGTCATTAATGACAAATATTATTTTTGGCTGCCTACATCTGTGAATTGACACATCCTGGAGAGAACATGCTTAAAGGTAAGGAATTGCACTGCCAGTACAAAGGTACATAGTTTGAATCCATCAGCTTCTCTGTGGAAGAAGGTCAACAATCCCCAATCCCCCCCTCCCAATGAAATTTACTGCCTCTGAAAACCTGTTGGAAGATCACCTATGGATCAGTTTCAACTCAACAGTATACAATAACAACAGTTGATGGTCTGGTCCATAGTCATCTTCTGGTCTGGTTTTGACTGCTAATAGTGAGTTTCTTCAAAGTTTCTTTCCACAAATGTAGTCAGTCTGTTTCTTTTGAAGCCCATCAGGTGAAGTTCATGTACATAGTCTTTGTTTCTATTTTATGTAAGGTGTCTGCAGTGAGTAAATAATTGTACAAAATTCTATCGTGTGATATCCAGTCTCATTTCTGTCTCTAAGGCCATACTTTTCTTCTTTGTTTCCAACTTTTGCATTCCAGCCACTAATTATTTATAATGTATCTTGATTTCATGTTTGATCAATTTTATATGGCAGAAGTTAGTAGAAGTCCCCAGTTTTTTCCTCTTTGACATTCTTAATTGGTGCATGTATTTGAATAATTGTATTAGCAGGATTTTCTTTTATGTATATAGATAATATCACTACAGTCTTTTACATCACAGGTGACTTGATAGCACACAATAACAATAAAAACAACAATGGGTGAATAATAAAAGAATATATTATTTTTTAAAAAGAAACAAATGGCGACTACACATATGGTTTCTCCTGAAGGTATGCACAGAAATCAGATTTATTACATTGGTGGAAAGAATTGTTGGAGAAGCTCAAAATCAGCTATGAAAACTAGGCCAAGTGCTGACTTTGGAACAGACCATCAACTACTCACAAGCAAATTCAGATTAAAGCTAAGGAAGGTAAACTCACAGGAACAGAATTTTGACCTTGAGTTTATCCCACTTTTAGAATAATCAGCCATAAAATGTCAGGAAAGGAGTGAGAGAAGTTAAAAGCAACTGTCAGCATATGCCAGGAAGCTGCTAGCTGAAGCCACAAACATGCCAGGGAGCTGCTTGCTGATGCCAGACAGGCACCAGGGAGCTGCTTGCTGATGCCACACACCTATTGGGGAGCTGCTGACACACACACCAGGGAGCGACATACCAGGGAGCAACATACCAGGGAGCTGAGTGAGTGTGAGCCTGGAGCTCCAGTCCTGTTGTCACTGGCCCATGTACAGAATGCCACTCTTGACTCACATCAGGAGGGATGCTGAAGCTTGAGTGAAGTTCTTTGTGGGGGGGTCACTGCTGTTTGGCTGGATCATGTGGGACCCCTTAAGCTCAATCAGAAGGGAGTGAGACAGCGTGGAGCTCATTCTTAAGGGGAAAACCAAGGCTTCCTGGTTTTTCCAATCAGTTCTTCACACTCCACCTTGGATTTCCTCATATCCAGTCCATCAACTGCCTTTAGCCCAGAGCTCTTTAGGCTACCCTAGATGTGGCAGTTGTCCAACAGAGGAGGCTACTTCCACAGGCCTTTTCTCTATTGAACTGAGAGAAACCCAGACAGGGTAGCTGTCCCACCCTCTTCTGGAGAAATGACTTCAGATCAAGAACCTGCTATCACCTCAGACTTGAAAAGCTATATCACAGCAATGCCATGTAGGAAGCAGACTACCTCACCCCCTACACAAGCCCAAAGCAAGATGTAACCCCCAAAATGTTACACAGTACCAATGAATCTCCTGAAGCCAGAAAGTCTGATGAAACTTTCTGACACAGAATTTAAAAGAACAATTATTGAATATTTCCAATGGGTATAAGACAAACTTGAAGAATTACAGGACACTGCAAGCAAAACCCAGGAAGAGCTTTAAAAGAAACCCCCCAAAAACCGACCTAAGTGAGCTCTGGTGGCCTAGTGGCAAGAAGCTGCACTGCAATCCC
>NW_006400827.1:11947-15080 GCF_000299155.1 Elephantulus edwardii | reverse complement strand
GCATCAATATTCATGAGAGATATTGGCCTATAGTTTTCTATTTTGGTGCTATCTTTTCCTGGCTTTGGTATCAAAGATATGTTTGCTTCATAGAATGAGTCTGGGAGAATTCCATATTTTTCTATTTTCTGAAACAGTTTATGTAGAATTGGTGACAATCCTTCTCTGAGTGTTTGATAAAATTCATTTGTAAAACCATGTGGTCCAGGTCTTTTATTGGATAGACGTTCTTCTACTACCTTTTCAGTTTCTTCTTTTGTAATGGCTCTGTTCAGGTGTTCAATTTCAGTTCGTGTCAGTTTAAGTAGGTTGTGCATTTCTAAGTATTTGTCCATTTCCTCTAGGTTTTCATATTTTTTTCAGTATAGTTTTTCTTAATATTCCATTGTTAGTCTTTTTATTTTACTTTGTTCTGTTATGATGTTGCCCATTTCATCTCTTATGCAGATTATTTGTGTCGTTTTCTTCTTTTCCTTTGTTGGTTTTGCTAGTGGTTTGTCAATTTTACTGGGCTTTTCAAAGAACCAACTTCTAGTTTTGTATGGTTTCAGTTTATTTTCTGTGTTCTATTTAATTTATTTCTGCCCTAATTGTCATAATTTCAGGTTTTTAGAGGGTGTCGGGTTTTCTTACTGTTCTTTTTTAATTTGTTGGAGATGTTGGCTTAGAGAGTCAGTGGTAATATTTTCCTGCCTTTTGATGTGTTTCTTATTGCTATAAATTGACCTATGATTACTGGTTTGGCTGTTTCCCAGAGATTTTTTTTACTAAGTTGTGTTTTCATTGTCATTTGTTTCAAGAAACTTTTTAATTTCATTTTTTATTTCTTTTTGTACCTACTCATCTTTAAGCAAGATGTTATTCATAATTCCTAATTTAGCATTGTGGTCTGAGAAGATGCTTTGTATTCTTTCTATGTTTTTTAGTTATTGATGCTTGCCCTGTGACCTAAAATGTGATCTATTCTGGAGAATGTTCCATGCACATGGGAGAAGAAGGTATACTGTGCTTTTGGGGGGTTCATTAGCCTATAAATATCTATGAGACCTAGTTGGTTTATTGTGTGGTTTAATTCTTTAGCGTCTCTGTGGAGTTTCTTTCTGGTAGTTCTATCTTTTCTTGAGAGTGGTGTATTAAATTCTCCAAGTACTATAGTAGTGTTATCTATTTCCTTTTTCGTTTTTGTTAATGTTTGTTTTATATTTTTTGCAGGTTTATCATTTGGTGCATAGATATTTATTATTGTTTTGTCCTCATGTTCTATTGAACCTTTAAGCATTATGTACTGACTTTCTTTGTCCTTTGTGATGGTTTTTGCATTGAAATGTCTTTTATCAGAGATTAATATTGCTACTCTTGCTTTTTTTTGGTTACCATTTGCGTGATATATTTTTTCCCATCCTCTTATTTTTAGTCTTTTTTTATCTTCATTTTTCAGGTGTGTCTCTTGCAGAAAGCATTATTGAGGGATTTTGGTTTTTTATCCAATCTGCTACTCTTTTTCTCTTCAGTGGTGCATTTAAACCATTCACATTCAATATGATTTTCGAGATGCACGGATTTATTGCTATCATTTTGTTGAGTTCTTTTTGGTGGTGTTGCTAGTTAAATTGGTCCATCCTGCTTTCTGTAGGATGTCTCTCAGTGTTTCCTCCAACACTTGTCTTGTGTTTACAAACTCCTTTAGGTTCTGTTTCTGGAAATATCTTGATCTCCCCTTCATATTTGATGGACAATTTGCTGGGTACAATATTCTTGGTTGACAGTTATGTTCCTTAAGTGTTCGATATATGTCATTCCACTGTCCTTTGCTCACATGGTTTCTGCTGAGAAATCAACACTTAATCTTATCTGTTCTCACTTGTAGGTTACTCTTTATTTGGCCCTCATTGCTTTCAGAATTCTCTCCTTATCTTTGGTTCTGGCAAATTTTACTATGATAAGCCTTGGTGTTTTTCTTTTGAGGTCTATTCTATATGGTGTTCTTTCAGCTTCTTGAATATATATTCTCTCATTCTTCATTATGCCTGGGGTCGTTTTCTTCTAGTAATTCTTACACAACATTTTCAATGCCTTTACTTGCTTCTTCCTGTTCTGGGATTTCAATGATAAGTATGTTATTTCTCTTGATGGTGTCCCACATTATTCTTAGGTTATCTTCTTTTTCTTTCCTTCTTGTTCATGCTTTTTGCTCTAGCAGATCAGTGGTGCCAATTCTATCTTCTGTTTCACTGAGTCTATGTTACATCTCTTCATTTATCCCTCCATCATATTGACAGCATCTAAAACATTGGACCTCATATTTTGGGTCCTGGTTTCTTGTTTTTCCAGGGCCTCTAATGCCTCATTTGTTTTATCTGTGCTGTTTTGAATTGTTTTTTAAGGTCCTCCTGGTTTTTGCTTGCAGTGTCCTGTAATTCTTCAAGTTTATCTTTCACCCATTGAAAATATTCAGTCATTGTTCTTTTAAATTCTGTGTCAGATGTTTCATCAGACTTTCTGGCTTCTGGAAATCCATTGGTATTGTGTCACTTTTGGTGGTGATAGCTTGCTTTGCCCTGTGTAGCTTGTGAGGTGGCTATTTCTTTCGTGATGATGTTGTGGTAGGGTTTTTCATGCCTTAAGTGATGATAGGTTCTTGATCTGAAATCACTGCTATAGATGAGGACATAGCAGTTATGTTGCCTGTGTTCCTCTCTGAATTGCTGAACTAAGGGAAGTTTCTGTTCATGGTCTGTGAAATTGGCCTCTTCTTTTGGATAATTGTTACAGCTAACTGAGACCAAGGTGCTCCAGATTAAAGGCAGCTAGTTGACTGGGCATGAGGAGATGTGAAGTTGGGGGTGAAGGGGTGGAAACAGGCAGGGCAGGCACAAGTGCAGGCGTATGCTAGGTGGGCTTGTGCTCAAACACCGCAAGTGAGGACCTCACTCAGACTGCAGCTGTATGTCTCGTTCATAGTGGAATTAAGATGCATTGATAATAATGGGTGACTGGAATGCAAAAGTTGGAAATAGTGAAGAAGAATCGGTGGTCGGAAAACATGGGCTTGGTGACAGGAATGAGGCTGGAGATAGAATGATTGAATTTTGTAAAATCAATGACTTATTCATTGCAAATACATTTTATAAGA
>NW_006400827.1:4205-9857 GCF_000299155.1 Elephantulus edwardii | reverse complement strand
GAGATGGATTGATTCAGTGACTGGGGTAATCGGGATGGGTGTGTCAGAGGCGGTGCGGTTGGCGCAGGATAGAGCAGGGTTTAGGGCTGTTGTGCGTAGGGTCGCTATGAGTCGGAAACGACTCGACGGCACATAACAACAACAACAACAACATGGATTCCTGGGGAGCCGCACGAGGAACTCAGTCAGTTTTCAGATGTCCTGTCTGGTGAGGCTTCCTATACATGGGAGGACTGCAGGTACCTCACGCAGGTTGCAGCTGTAGGACTCACGCTGGCAGGGCTGGCTTTCAGGTGGTCACACATAAGTATCTCAGTCAGGTTGCAGATGTCTGGCTGGGGCAGCTCATCCATGAAAGCAGTCCGGGTGGTGTGTCTGCAGAGGCGATCTGGGTGGTGCCTCTCAACCTAGGCATTTGCTTATTGTTTTTTCCCCCACTAAGTTCTTGCTATTGTGAATAATGCTGCTATGAGTGAACAGATCTGTTTTTATATCTCAGTTCTGTTTTCCTTGGGGTATATTCCTAGTAGTGTAAGGTGGGTCATATGGAATCTCTATGTTCAGCTTTAAAACAAAAAAAATTTAATTGATTCCCATACAATCTTTCAAATATGTTGTGCTTCCTTCATATGTATTATGTTTTATACAATTATTCATTCACATTGTGGTTTGGTTTTTGTTAAATGCAATTTTCATTTTATACTGATTTACTTATGAAGCTTGTATATATTATTTTTCACATTGAATCTTTCTCATTTCCTTTACCCACTCCCCTCTGTCTCACTGTGTGACTCTATGATAATCCCCCTGCCAATCCTCACACCTCTGCTCCTACTTTTTGAGGAAATGTCAAACTGCCTTCCAGAGTGGTTGTATCATCTTACAATCCCAGTAACAGGGTATGAAAGTTCCAAGAGGAAACAGAATCAAGAATCCAGAAATTACCCATCTATCTATGGTCAACTGGTATTCAACAACGAAATAAAACCTATCAAATGAGAATCCAGAAATTACCCATCTATCTATGGTCAACTGGTATTCAACAACGAAATAAAACCTATCATATGGGGAAATGACAACCACTTCAACAAATTATTCTGGAAAAACTGTATTTCTACCTGCAGAAACCAAAACAGCATTTACATTCCACACCATGCACAAAAATCAACTCAAGGTGAATCAGAGACCTAGTGATAAATTTAAAAATCATTAAAATCATAGAGACCAAATGTGATGAAACTTGAAAGGCCTGGCCTCTGGTATAAAGAGACTGGCAAATAGAGCAAAAAAAAAATGAATAACCAGGAGAAGATAACATCGATGGATGGGGCCTTGTAAAGATTAAATACTTGTGTGCATCAAAAACTTTCTCCAAGAAGGAGAAAAGAACTACTGACGGGGGGTGGGGTGGGGGTGGGGTGGTGAAATTGGCAATGCCATTTCATACAAGAGTATCATAAGGATTTCCAGAATACTGCAGGACCTCCTCAAGAAAAAATCCAATATCCCAGTTACAAAATGGGCAAATATGGACAGACATTTTACAGAAGAAGACATTCAGATGGCCAACAGATACATGAAGACATGCTCAAAACCACTGACAATACAAGACATGCAATTCAAAACCACCATGAGACCATTATTCTAAAAATAGAAGGATAACTGGTAAAATACCTATGGGAATCCAGGAGGGGAAGAGGTGGGAGCAGAGGGGTAAGGATTAGTACAGGTGAAACCACAAGGTTTCACAGTTTGGTAAGTGGTGTTGGGAGGGTGGGGGGCTGTGAGAGGAAATGGGAAGGAAACTGGTGAAAAGAAAGGGCAATGATGGGGAAGGTACAATCTTGATCGATTTTATAAAACATAATGCTTAAGAATTATTGTATGAAACACAATATGAATGGGGAATAGTGTAAAACACAATGTATATGAACTTTGTAAGCAAACCAATAAGAAACAACAAAACAAAACAAAAAACACAATGAGAAAAACCCAATTGCAGTGGCAAAGTTTAACAGGACGGCAATCAATAAATGTTGGAGAGCATATGAAGAGCTCAAGCTGCCTTTTTAAAATCTGTTTATTTCTGTTTGATTCTGTTACTTTGTCATTTCTTCCCTTTATTTTGGCTTCTTAATGCTCTAGAGCAGTTTTCAAAATCTCTTCTGTCATCCATTTTGGCCTTTTCTTCCTCTTCTGTTTTTGTAACAATGTTTTACTCTCTTCATGAGTAATATCTTTAATGTCATTCCATAACTCAACTGGTCTTCTATAATTAGTATTCAATGCTTCAAACCTATTCTGGAAATGATTTTTAAATTCAGATGGGATGGCCATAACATAATATTTTTATTCTTGTGAACTTATTTTAAATGTATTCAGCTTCAGTTTGAACTTGCACATGAGTAATTGATGAAATTTTTGCTGCGAAGATCCTATACTACAGCCCTCAATATGAATTTCATGTCATTATCAAAAAGAAAGAAGTCTTCCTCATTGGACCAATAAGCAACAGCATGTGTGATGAAAAAAAAAATATTGACATTGTCTACAGTTTCATCTTATTTGGATTCACAATCAACATTTTTAGTACCAGTAGTCAGGAGATCATGGGACGTATTGTATTGGGCAAGTTTATTATCAGGGACCTCTTCAAATTACTGAAGAGTGATAATGTCATTTTGAAGACTACGTTGTGTCTGATTCAAACTATGGTCTTTTCAATAACCTATTGTGCATCTGAGAGTTGAATAGTGAATAAGAATAATAGAAGAAGAAGAATTGATGCCTTTGAAATGTGATGCTGAGGAAGAGTACTGAACATCCCATGGACATCCAAAAAGTGTAGCCAGAGTGCTCTTTGGAGGCATAGTGAGCAAAGCTTCATATCACATTATTTAGATATGTTGTTAGGAAAGGCTGTTCCTTAGAAAGTGGTATCATGCTTGGAGAGTTGAAGGGTCCTCCAAAGAGAAGAAGATTCTCAATGAAATGAATTGATATAGTGAGTGTAGCAGTGGGATCAAGTGTGTCAGAGATGGTGAGGTTGGCAGAGGATAGGACAAATTTCAGCCTTTTGTTTATAGGGTTGTCAGGAGTCATACGCAACTCTATTGCACTTAACAAAAACAATATCTACGTTCTTACAAGAATTATTAAAATTTCTGAACTCTTAGTATGCAACAAATGGGCAGAGCACTAGCCTCAAGATACAGGGACTGCTTTCAGTTGTGATACTAAAACATTGTGGCTCTGGATGACTTCATTTGTAGAAAATTAATAGAAATTTCATCTAATACCTTCTATACTGAGCCAAACGGGTCTCTAGTTTTATCTCCCTGCTTTCTTCTTCTAGAAAACCAAACCCCCATCTATCCACACAGGATTCTGATGAAGATTCATTGCAGCAACATTATAAAAACTGCTTCTATAAGAGAAAATATAGATATGTTTGACTTTATAAAACTTAGATTCATTATAAGACAAAGTGAAGAAAGCATGAAAGAAGTCATATTCCAAGTGGAAATATTTTCTATATATATAACCAATATAAGATTTATATAATGCAAGTATGAATAAATTCACAAAAAGAAAAGCCCAATTTCATAGAAAAATGAACGAAAGACTTCCATGGAGTTTTCATAGAAGAGGGACACATATGACCAATAACCTTGTGAAGATATTTTAAAATTCACTAGTGATTCAGAAAATGCAAATAAAGACATAAAGATACATTGTTTTCATCAGTGAAACTGGAGGAAAATGAAGGGTGGAAGGGAAAGTACGAATTACAGATGGTTTATTGATTGTAGGGAGGTATTCCTGCAACTGTTTTAGAAGGGTTTGCCATTTCCTTACATAAATGAACGTTCACAAACCTTAAAACTCAGAAATTCCATTTCTGCAGTTGCCCCTAAATTAAATTCCCACATGTACCACAGAATAAAGTTATACTGCTTATAGAGTCTAAATCCTGAAAACAATTAAAAACACCATTAATTAGTAAAAACAAAATGTTGTCTACCATGAAATATGTGAATGGCTTCATTATAATGAATAATTGAATGATTTCTAACTAATGGTGACCATGACTAAAACATTACAAGACATTAGCTGATAGCTGCATCATCTTTATGATTCCTCGTGTGCTTAAGCACAATGTTGCCCCTATTGCATATTTGGGTGATTTCTAACAACCTGGGGGCTTCATTCAGCACTGTACTGTGGGAAGCCGAGTAAAAAATTTAATATTAATAATAAACCAAATGCTATATCAGGATATAAGGGAGACAAAATACAAGCTGGAGTTCACAAGATGGAGGCACTAAGGCATTCCTTAAGAGTCAACATCATTCTTAGTTTGTATTTACTGAATCCCTCCCACCTGAGATTAGCATAAGGTAAACAGTACAGAAGAACTCTGCCTTATCTGCAAAAGACTTCCCCATGATCCTTTGTTGTGTTTGTTTGTTTTGTCTTTTTTTTTTTTTTTCGTTTTTTCCCCCACTACTCCCTGTGATTATCCTTTGTTTACCTTCCTGAGGGTTCTCAAGAAATACACAGAGAGGCATGGCTTAGGCACTTCAGTCATCAGGACTGCTGGCCCCCTGTCTTTACTTTCTCTTATCTTGGTTGTCTGTCTCACTGTCTCATTATTACTTTACCCTCAGTCTCCAATACTGTATCATATTATAGTCTTTTGTAGTCCATCATATTTCTAAAGATTAATTTTTGGAAGTAGATTTCCAAGCATTTATTCCTAATCTGTTTTAGTCAGGAACCTCTACTGAAATCTGTCCACCATGTTGGTATTTCAAATACTAGTGGTATTAATTTTAGCATCCTAGTAATATGTAAGCTTGGAAGGAGGAGTGGCATCCACTTCCATAATAACTTGCCTCCGGAAACCCTACAAACCTGGAGAGAGGATGAAAGGCACCCAAGCGTTGAGGACTCTCCTTTATACGGTCACTATGATCACCTGCGACTCAACGGCACTTAATAACAACAACAACAACAAGTAATATGTAAGCCCTAACAGTATGACAAATGAACATGCCAGAACTGGGATGAAATTATATATAATTTTAAAAGAGGAGAAACCACAGTGTTGCATTGTTTGATATATGGAAGGAGGAGAAGGAAATGGGAAGTATCAAAGGAGGACCTGAAAAGACTGAGTAATAATGGACAAGGTCCGAAGGTGATTGATTTTTATAAAATGTAATGCATGGGAATTATTGTATGAAACACAATACAAATGAAGACTAGTGTGAAGCACAATGTATACAAACTTTGTAAGCAAATGAATATAAAATTTTTTAAAAAAGAGATTCATACTTGAAAAAACAAAATAGTGAATGCGTCCTGAACCAAGGAGTTGTGATTAATTCTATTCTGAGCACACACTCATTGAAAGAAATATATCCAGACAAAGCCACACAGGGACTAGTTGCCTACACAACCATTCTCATGCTTCCTTGCAAGATCTCCCATACTTGCCATTTTCTTATTTCTAGTGTAACTCAGGAAAGTAAATAAAAACCACTAAGGAACTCTGGAGCACAATAAATCTAGACATTTCTTTTGGAAAAATATCTGCAAAAGACTCAAGCAAGACCCACACCTCACTCCATACACAAAAACCAACTC
>NW_006400827.1:0-1270 GCF_000299155.1 Elephantulus edwardii | reverse complement strand
AAGTAGCTAAGAGAATACGCCATCCCCTTTTCCTTATGAATCAGGGTGAAGTCTCTCTCAGGGAGGAGTGATAGGGAATGGCAAGGGACACACAGACAAAGGAGATTAATCAGAACTGGCTTTCACAAGCACTGTGGCAATTGGACAATTAAAACAGACATGCGGAGGGGGAAAGAAGAATGAACTGGGGATGAGGGTGGAGAAAACAGTGCAACAATGAATGAATAAAAACCCAAAATCTCCGTAAATGTTCATTAAAATTAATAAAATTTAATAAAAATAATAAATATTAAAAAAAAAAGAAAAAAGAAATGGCTACCCTAGTCCATTAGTGGTGTTTAAGGAATTGTTCTCCCTCTGGAGCTACATAGGAGGAGTCCACAAGGATTTGCACTATTAAGCAAAGACAGCACCTCTCTAGCAGTTTGAATCCACAAGTGGCTCCATAGAAAAAAGCCTGGCAATCTCCTCACATGCAATTTAACTTCCAACAACCTGCTGAAGCTATGAGTCAGTTCCAACTTGATAGGAATGATGAAAGCAACCTTCATCATTGATTCATGAATAGAACATTATAAATGGTCAAGAAGAACAGTGCTTTATTGACTTTCCTAATACACATTGATTTACAGAAAGAGAAAGAATGAAATTCCCTTAATAGAGCATGCCCACCAGACCCAGAGCTGTTACTAATACCAGTATTATTGCTTGTTGTCACACAGGTTTATCTACTTTCCACAAGTTCCTGGCATAGACCATCATGAATTGTTCTGCTTACTCAAAAGTTATGCCTCTCTGGTAGTTCTCATCCCCTAGCAGCTCCAGAGATGGCCAGTTTCCACCCATGTGATTTGCAACCTCTGAATTGTACTGGATGGCCAATTACCAGTGGGTTCCCACTCAGTGGTAATGATTAATGGGAAACCAACATTAAGGATGCCTGCGTCACTGGGCAAGGTCACCTCGGATAACAGCAGAAGGAGACATCTTCCAGGTCAGACGCAGCGAAACCCGGCCAGAGAGGGAGGGAGAAGGCGTCACGGGCAAGGTCACCTCGGATAACAGTAGAAGGAGATGTCTTCCAGGTCAGACCCAGCAAAACCCGGCGGGCCCTCAGGCCAGAAAGGAAAACATAATCTACACAAGAGTTCTACAGGACACGTCAACTTCCCTTGGAGACAGTACAACTAAACTTAAGAGACACTGGTCAAAGAAAATGTCAGCAGTCGACGTTTTTGGAATCACAGAAGCCAAGAAAGCTTAAGATACA
>NW_006400826.1:13016-13751 GCF_000299155.1 Elephantulus edwardii | reverse complement strand
TTTATGCTGGTGTTGTGTGACAACGAGCTGGAACCAACCCATAGCTGACTCTCCATCAAGTTTTTAGAGGCAGTAAATTGCACAGAAAGAGATAGCTCATCCTTCTCCCAGGGAGTGGCTGGTGTATTTAACCATGAGTCTTTGGGATTATAGCGCAGTGTCTTACCACTAGGACACCAGAGCTCCCTTAAATATATGTAACAAGTGCATGTATATGTTTGTATGTAACAAGTATGTTTGCATGTATGTGTGTATTTGCATATGCGTGTACATATACAGAACATTTAATGATTCAGGAAGCATTAAAAGAAGATGGAAGGAGTATACAGAATCGCGGTACCAAAAGTAACTGGCTAACAGAAGAATTTCAAGAAACAACATATGATCAAGAGCCAATGGTGATGAAGGAGGAAGTTCAGGTTGCTCTGAAGGACTTGACAAAAAATAAAGCCCCAGGAATCAATGGAATACTGATTGACATATTTCAACAAACAGGTCTGCACTGGATGTGCTCACCAGGTTGTGCCAAGAAATCTGGAGGATGAGTACCTGGCCAACTGACTGGAAGAGATTCATATTTATTCCCATTCCAAAAAAAGGTGATCCAACAGAATGTGGAAATTATCAAATAATATACTAATATCTAGGCATTGGTGAGATGAGATGGACTGGCATGGGGCGTTTTGAGTCGGATGATCATGTGACATATTACTCTGGAGAAGAAAAGGTGAGGAA
>NW_006400826.1:9027-12790 GCF_000299155.1 Elephantulus edwardii | reverse complement strand
AACAGAGAAGAAGATTCAGTAGTTGGAAAACATGGACTCAGTGACAGAAATGGAGCTGGAGAGAGGATGATTGAATTTTGCACAATCAATGACTTGTTCATTGTAAATACATTTTTTAAGAGACATAAACGCAGGTTATATAAATGGATTTCACTTGATGGTATGCATAGGAATCAGATCGATTACATCTACGGAGAGAACCGCTGGAGAAGCTCAATATCAGCTGTGAAAACTAGGCCAGAAGCTGATTGTGGAATTGTCCACCAACTGCTCATAGGCAAGTTCAAGCTGAAGCTGAGGAAAATTAAACCAAATCCATTGGAACAAAAATATGACTTTGAGTCTATCCCACCTGAATTTCAGAACCATATCAGGAACAGGTTTGAGGCCTTGAACACATAACTATATCACATGCTAGCAAAATCCTGCTAAAGATTATGCAGAAATGACTGGAACAGCATATTGACAGAGAACTACCAGAAATACAAGTTGGGTTTAGAAGAGGTTGTGGTACTAGAGACATTATCACCAATGTCAGATGGATCTTGGTAGAAAACAAAGAGTACGAGAGAAATATCTATCTGTGTTTCATTGACTATGCAAAGACATTTGACTGTGTGGGTCACAACAAACTGTGGCTAATCTTGAGGAAAATGGGAATCCCAGAACACTTGTTTGCGCTTATGTGAAACCTACACTTGGACTAGGAAGCAGTCCTCAAAACAGAGCAAGAAAACACTGAATGGTTCAAAATCAAGAAAGGACTGTATCAGGGATGCATCCTGTCTCCATATCTTTTCAATCTATATGCAGAACAGATCATTCGGGAAGCTGGGCTTTATGGGGAGGAAGGTGGCATCAGGATTGGAGGAAGACTCATCAACAACCTACGTTATGCAGATGATAAAACTTTGCTTGCTGAAACTGAGGAGAATCTGAAGTACTTACTACAGAATGTCAAAGACTGTAGTCTTCAATATGGATTGAAGCTCAACATCAAGAAGACAAAGATTCTTACCATTGGGCCAATTGACAGCACCATGATAGTTGGAGACGAGTCTGAGATTGTTAACAATTACAGCTTGCTTGGCTCCACACTCAACACTCTTGGCACCAGCACCCAGAAAATCAGAAGACAAATTTCTCTGGAAAAATCTCCTGTCAGGGACTTCTGCATATTAATAAAATGCAATGATCTCAGTCTAGAGACTAAGGTGTATCTAATCCAGGGCATGGTCTTCGCAATTACTTGCTGTGCACCAGAGAGCAGGACAATGACTAAAGATGACAGAAGAACTGATGCTTTCGAATTGTGGTGCTAGAGAAGAGTCTTGAAATACCATGGACTGCCAAGTAAACAAATAGGTCTGTCTTGGAGAGGGTGAAACCAAGTTTCTCCTTGGAGGCTAAAATTTTGAAACTCCATCTCACATACTTTGGGCACTTGGCCAGGAGAAACCAGTTCTTGGAGAACAACATCATCATACTCAGAAGGGTGGAGGGACAGCACAGGAGAGGAACACCCCAGATGAGATGAATTGATACAGTATCTGGGGCAATGGGTGTTGATGTGTCGGAAATTTGAGACTGGCTCAGGACAGGGAAAGGTTCAGAGCTGCTGTACATAGGGTCTCTTTTGGTCTCAGGCAATGCAACAGCACATAACAACAACAATAACATACTATATTGGTTATTTTTTTTTATTTAAACCTCTTGTTTACAGTCAACAAGACCTGGGGAGGGTCTTTGTATTTAAAAGTCAGCTGTTATTATATTTTGGAGGAACATTCCTCTAAGTATCACTCTTCAGTCAATATGCTGTACTGAGGTAACCTGCGATTGCTGTGATGCTGAACCTTGTGTCATTGGGGTGTCAAATGGCATAACCATTACCCATGGTGGACAGTGTTTGGTGGAGCTCCCAGTTTAAGACAGTTTTGGAAGCAGGAGTGGCATTCACTTTCTAAATAACATGTCTCTGAAAACTCTATGAACCTAGAAAAATGATGAGTTATAGAAAGGCTTCAGGGCTTTTGTTCATAGGGTCGCTGAGTTGTTCTTGACTCGATGGCAATCCACAACAACAACAACAATATGGGTCACAGGTGACTCAACAACACATAACAACAAAGCAACAGCGAGGTGAACAAACAGGCCTGTCCTGCAGAGGGTGAAACCAGACTGTTCTTTGGAGGCAAGGATTCTGAAGATCCATCTGACATACTTTGGGCATGGGCATGTTGCAAGGAGGGACCAGTCCTTAGAGAGGGGCATCATGCTTGGGAAGGTGGAAGGCCAGTGCAAGACAGGAAGACTCTAGATGAGAGAAACTGATTCAGTGACTGAGGTAATAGGTGTGGGTGTGTCGGAGATGATGAGGTTGGCTCAGGATAGAGAAGCTTCAGAGCTGTTGTGTAACAACAACAACCAGCCATAATAAAAACACTATCTTCAGTTGTGGGTGGTTTTCTTTTATATGTTCTTTGATAATCTATCAGATAGAGGAGATTGCACTGATTGTACAGACAAGGTTCCTATCTTATCTCACGCTAGTGGAAGAAGGTCTATGGGCAAACATAATTTAATGTGATAATTAATTAATGGCAGATTTACACTGAAGTTAATGTTTGTTGTTGTTGTTGTGTGAGTGGAAACTGACGCATAGTTGGCCCTCCAGTGGGTTTTCAGAGGCAGTTAATCACATGGGAGGAGATTGCTTATCTTATTTCTAAGGAGCAGCTAGTGGATTTGAAGCCTGTAACTTGGGCCACAGTCTTTGCAATTACTTGCTATGCATCAGGAAGATGGATAATAATAGAAGGTGAATTGATGCCTTTGAGCTGTGGTGCTGAAGAAGAGCATTGAATATACTATGGACTGCTAGGAAAACAAACAAGTTTGTCCTGGAGAGGGTCAAGCTTGGCTTCTCCTTGAAGTCAAAGATTCTGAAGCTTCGTCTGACATACTTTGGACATGTTGCAAGGTGGGATAAGTCTTTGGAGAGGGACATCATGCTTGGAAGGATGGAAGGACAGCGCAGGAGAGGAAGATCCTCAATGAGATGGATTGATTCAGTGACTGGGGTAATGGGGATAAGTGTGTCGGAGATAATAAGATTGGCATGGGTTTGGGCTGTTGTGCATAGGGTGCCTATGAGTTGCAGCTTACTCGATAGCACATAACAACAACAACTTTGGGTTGCCAGCACAAGAATCCCTCATTTGCAGTGATCCCTTCCAAGCCCCTATCTTATAATCTTTTTCCTAGAGGGCACCTCCGATTATTGAACCTTTGAGTTTCAGAAAACCCAACTTAGACTTAATAAAATGAAATCCATATATCTTTAGGGAGGGGCAAAGGGCAGGGGAACAAAAAGAGTTCTTTTTTAAAATATTGGTTAGCATACAAAATTCATATACATTGTGTTTCACACATTCCTTCTATCATACTGTGTTTCATATGATTATTCACTTACATTGTGTTTCATAAAATTAACTCACATTGACCTATGTTGTTGTTGTTGTTGTTATGTGCCGTCGAGTCGCCTGCGACTCATAGCGACCCTACGTACAACAGCCCTAAACTCCGCTCTGACCTGTGCCAATCGCACTGTCTCTGATACTCCCATCCCAATTATCCCAGTCACTGAACCAATCCACCTCATAGAGGGCCTTCCTCTCCTGCACCGTCCCTCTACCCTCCCAAGCATGATGTCCCTCTCCAAGGACCGGTCTCTCCTCACTACATGTCCGAAGTAAGTTAG
>NW_006400826.1:2910-7103 GCF_000299155.1 Elephantulus edwardii | reverse complement strand
GGAGAGGCGGTGAAGGAGAGGAAGACCTTCGATGAGATGGATCGATTCTGTGACTGGAGTGGTGGGAATGAGTTCACTTGAGATGGCTAGGTTGGCACAGGATAAAAGAATGTATAGAGCTCTTGTACATAGGGTCGCTATGAGTCGCAAGCGACCATATGGCACAACAACATTATCCCATCTTTTCAAGTCCCCATTGGATCTTTTCTAATTTCTTCACAGCCCCCCTCTGCCACCAAACTCTGCCATTTCCAAAACTTAACCCCTCCACAGGTTTCCACCCCACCCCCTGCGCCCTCCTCCCTTTTTCCTTTTACACTTGTATACTCATCTTACTGGTTATCCTTTAATTTTTACAATAATTGTCTTAGGCAGTATTCATCCTTATGAGACTGAATTATTTCTCTTCGCATAATGCTGTCTAGACTCTCTCATATTAAATAGTATTTTACAAAATTGTTAATCCTTAGTGATGCATAATATTTCATCATGTGAAAGTACCATCATTTCTCAATCCATTCATTTGCTGATGGTCTTTTAGGCTGTTTCCATTTTCTTACCTTTGTGAATAATGGTGTTAGGAATATGTATGTAATTAAGTGTTCTTCTGAGACTTAAAGGTAAATAGAAAAGGGTCCTCTGACCAAAAGAGAAATCTGTACCTCACAAGACTGCTCAAATAAATGGCATAGACAATTGTACACATATAGATTTCCAGATTACTTTCCCCACCATTTTAACAGCAAGAAACCAAGCCTGGGCTGTTAGAATTACCAACAGAGGGAAAGGGAAGTAAAAATTAAGAAACAGATAAATTTGGCAAAGGAAAAGGCAATCCACAGTCAGGGGGTGATATAACTAATGTTATAAAATGTTTATGAAAAACCAATGTGTATGAAAAACCAATACGGTTTGTAAACCTCCATTCAAAATTTTTAAAAATATATTCATAAAAGCACAGAATGAAACTTTTAAAAAATAAAATTCCCAACAGAGAATTGACAACTCCTACAGGACATTCAGGGCAAAAGTCTGAGTAGATTACAGAGTCTAAGGGATCTCAGCTGAAAGCAGAGAATACTAGCAGGATATCTGTGTTTTGCTGACTATGCAACTGCATTTGACTAAGTGGATCATAACAAATTATGGCTAATGTTGAGAAGTACGTGAATCCTACAACACTTAATTGTGTTCATCTAAAATCTATACAAAAATCTGGAAGTTGTCATCCAAAAAGAACAAGGAAACATTATATGGTTTAAAATCAGGAAAGACTATATGAAGAAGAATGTTGCATCAAGATTGGAGGAAAACTCATCAATAACCTGTGTTTTGCAGATGACACAACTTTACTGGCAGAAACTGAGGAAGACTTGAAGCACTTACTGAAGATCAATAGCTACAGCCTTCAATATGGATTACATATCAACATTAAAAGAAGGAAAATCTTCACTACTGGACCAAAAAGCAACAATAGTTGAAGACAGACAGACATTGTCAATGACTTCATTTTATTTGCATCACAATCAGCATGTGTTGCACTAAGAACATATATTGTCAAGGATCTCTCTAAAGTGATAAAGATCAATAATGTCAGTTTAAAGACCAAGACATGGTTTTTTTCAATTGTTTCATATTATCTCTGAAAGTTGGGATTTCAATTGTTTCATGTATCTCTGAAATAAGGATTATGGAAGAAAAATTGACGCCTTTGAATTGTGGTGCTGGAGAAGAGTTCTGAATATTCCATGGACTGCTAAAAGAACAAACAAATCTGCCTTGGAGGAAACACAAACCAGGGTGCTCCTTTGTTGTTATTGTTGTTAGGTGGCATTGAATAGAGTACAACTCACAGTGACCTTATGAACAAAAGATCTGAAACCAGCCTTGCCCTGTGCCATCCTTATACTTCCTAACACACAAAAGCCCATTGCAGCAGTTACCAGGTCAATCCACATGGTTGAGGGTCTTCCTCTCTGTCGTCGACCCTCTACCCTTCCCAACATCATGTCTTTCTCCAAGGAATAGCACTCCCTAACAACATGTAAAAAGTATGCCTCTAAAGAACACTACAGCTGCACCCTCTCCAAGACATATCTGTTTGTTCCCTTGGCTGTCCATGGGATATTCAGTGTTCTTCTCCAAATCATAGCTCAAAGGTGTCAATTCTTTTTCTGTCATCCTTACTCATTGTCCATGTGCATAGCTAGTAATTGGAAAGACTATGGCCTGAATGTTCACTCAGGCCATGTTGTTGTTGTTGTTATGTGACTGGGATAATTGGGATGGGAGTGTCAGAGACAGTGCGATTGGCACAGGACAGAGTGGAGTTTAGGGCTGTTGTACATAGGGTCGCTATGAGTCGCAGGCGACTCGACGGCACATAACAGCAACAACAACATGGCCTGAATGAGACATATCTTAGTCATCAAACTGGCATCAATAATTTGGAAAGGTCCCCTAACTGCCAATTTTCCCAGTACAACGTGTCTCCTATTTCCTGACTGCCTGTACCAAGAGCATTAATTGTGGATCCAAGCAAGATGAAGCTTTTGACAGTTTCAGTCTCCTCCCCATCCTTCATGACACTGGCTATTGATCCGGTGGTAAGAATCTTTGTTTTCTTGATATTGAAATGCAATCCATACTGATGGCTGCATTCCTTGATCTTCTGCAACAAGTGCTTCACGTCCTCCTCACTTTCAGCAAGCAAGGTTGTGTTATCTGCATAATTCAGGTTATTGATGGATGAGTCTCCCTCCAATCCTGATGCCACACTCCTCTTCATAGGGTCCAGCTTCTCAAATAATTTATTCAGCATATAAATTGAACAAGTATGAAGACAGAATAAAACCTGAAAATTTTTATCAAATTTTGCAGTATGAAATTGACCGAAAATGCCATCAGGATACAATAATGATAGCTGGTGACTAGAATGTAAAAGTAGGAAAGAACAATAGTTGGAAAATACAGGCTTGGTGACAGAAATATTTACAGTGATTTATTCATTGCAAATACTTTTTCTAAGACACAAAAGACAACTTTACTTGTGTATTTTACCTTATAGACTGCACAGTTCTATCATTTGTAGAAGAAATCATTGGAGAAGCTCAATATTGTAGTCAAAATTAGGCCAGGGGCAGACTGTGGTTCATATCATCAATTACTCATATGAAAATTAAAATTGAGGTTGAAGAAAATGAAAATAAGTCCACAGACACCAAGATATGGTCTTGAATCAATTCCATCTAAATTTATTAATATTCTTAACAATAGGCTTGAGGCACCGAACACCAATGATAGAAGATCAGATGACTTGTGGGATGATATCAAGGATGAAAGCAAAAGGTCAAAAAGAGAGGAAAAAGAAAAAATATAAATGGATGCCAGAAGAGACTCTAAAGATTGCACTGGAGCATCGAGAAGCCAAATCCAAACGAAAACATGTTAAAGTTAAAGAGCTGAACAGACGATTTCATAGGGCAGCTCTGGAGGACAAAGCAAAGTATTATAATGTAATATGCTGAGAGCTGGAATAGAGAAGAAAAAGGGAAGAACTTGTTCTGCATTTCTAAAGCTGAACAAACTGAAAAATAGATTTAAGCCTCCTGTCATAATATTGAAAGATGCTGTAAGAATTGATGTCTTTATGCTATGGTGCTGGAGAAGAGTATTGAATATACCATGGACTGCTAAGAGAACAAACAGGTTCTTCCTAGACAGGGTGAAACAAGGCTGCTCCTTGGAGGCAAGGATTCTGAGGCTTCTTCTGACCTATTTTGGACATGTTGCAAGGAGGGACCAGTCATTGGAGATGGAGGGACGAAGGGTGGAGGGACAGTGCAAGATAGGAAGACCCTCACTTAGGCGGATTGATTGACTGGGGTAATGGAGGTAGGTGTGTTAGAGACAAGATTGATACAGGATAGAACAGGGTTTAGGGCTGTTGTACATACTGTCACTTTGAGTTACAGGCAACTCAATGGTACATATTAACAACAACATGGACAATATATTAAATGATCCAGAAAGCATCAACACAGCATTGAAACAGACCAGGGAGAGAACTGAGGAAGTAATATGTTGTTGTTGTTGTTATTGTTGTTATGTGCCGTCGAGTCGCCTGCGACTCATAGCGACCCTATGTACAACAGCCCTAAACTCCGCTCTGTCCTGTGCCAATCGCACTGTCT
>NW_006400826.1:0-1105 GCF_000299155.1 Elephantulus edwardii | reverse complement strand
CAATTTTCAGAGTCTCTTCTGACATCCATTTTGGTCTTTTCTTCCTCTTCTGTCTTTGCAATGACCGTTTGCACTCTTCCTGGATGATACCCTTGATATAGGAAGTAATATAGGATTAGATATTATTGGCATGACAAGAGTCCAGAATGAGAGCTGCATGGTGAAGTAGGGGAGGGGGGAATGTATAACAATGAAATAACATTTTTTTCCAAAGAAGAAAGCAAACGTGAGGGAGAGGGGTCAGGGAGGAAAATGTGTACCAATGAATGAATGAAAATCCAAGTTCTTTATAAACTTTCAATAAAATCTCAAAATAAAAAAAATATGGAGGGAATACACAAAATCATTGCACCAGAAAGAATTGATTGACACTGAAAAATTTCAGCAAGTATCATATAAACAGGTGCCAATAGTAAGAAGGAGGAAGTAGAAGCTGCATTGAAGACATTGGCAAAAAATAAGGCCCCAGGAATACCAATCAACTTGTTTCAATTAACAGATGCATCCTTGGATGCACTCACTATTCTATGCCATGAAATTTGGAGGACAGCTTTCTGACCAACAGATTGGAAGAGATCCATATTTGTTCCCATTCCCAAGAAGGGTGATACACTGAATGTGGAAATTATTAATCAATATCATTAATATCACATGCAAGCAAAATACTGCTGAAGATCATTCAAAAACAGCTGCAACAGTACATAGAAAAGGAACTGTCAGAAGTTCAAGCAAGATTTTGAAGAGGCCATCGCACCAGGGAGATCACTGCTGATGCCAGATGGATCCTGGCTGAAAGTAAGGAATACTTTCTATTTGTGCTTTATTGACTTGGGAACTCTGACAAGCGTGCTCCTGGGTGGAAGGGAAGCTTGAAAGCGGTAGCCACCTCAGATAAGCAACGGAAAGGCGTTTTTCAAAGGTACCCGGGATTTCCGGCGGGCCCAAGGGCCGCAGGAAGGGAAACATAATCTACACAGGAGTTCTACAGGACACATCACCTTCCCTTGGAGACAGCACAACTAAACTTAAGAGACACTGGGCAAAAGAAAAATGTCAGCAGTCGACGTTTTTGGAATCACAGAAGCCAAGAAAGCTTAAGATACAA
>NW_006400825.1:3342-13711 GCF_000299155.1 Elephantulus edwardii | reverse complement strand
TAAAAGTTTTAAAACAAAATAAAAAAAAATTAAAAAAAAAGAAGTGCCTTTCTCCAGGAATCCTCCTGTTCTAGGGGAGTCTGCTGTGCAGAATGATTTCCCCAACCAGGTGCTTTTCAGAGAGACCTCTCTATTTCTCTATTTCTCCTCTGATTGCCTCTTCTCCAAACACTCAGACTGTACTGATTAAGGAATAAATGGAATGCTAGACTACTTCAGCACTTTCAAAAATGAAGAGAGAGCAAGACTTGGGAAAGTACAGCCCTTCTGTTTGATTCTTCCCTGCCTGCTTAGCATGCAGTCAGTCGCTTAAATAGAGACAAGGTGAAATCAAAGAACAATGCAAAAAGAGTAATTTGAAAGAAAAAAAAGAGAGAACAATGCATACCAACTTGTTCATGTCAGGCAAATGACACCAATATCTTAAGCATAGTGGATCTGAAGTTTAGATATCTTGTTCATAAGGAGCCTTAATTATGCAATAGGTTAAATGTTAGGCTATGTGAACACACAACAGGAAGGCAGTTTAAACCAACCAGCTGTTCCATGGAAGAAAGATGGACAATTTTCTCACATTAAGAGTTCTATCTGAGACCTTATGGAGGACTGTCATAAGTCAGAAGCAATTCATATCATGCAGTCGTGGTTATATCCTCAAATGGCTTGAAAACTTAAAATATATTCACTTACATAGGTGAAGATTTTGTTGCTGAGTACCATCAAGTTGGAACCAACTCATAGCCTCTCTTGAGCAGGTTTTTAGAGGCAATAAATTTCATGAGAGGTGATTGCCCAATTTTCTCCTGTGGAGCAGCTGGTAGATTTGAACCATGTACCTTTTGGTTGGCAACATAGATTTTTACTAGTATGCCACCAGAGTTCCCTAAATACTTGAATATTGTTGTTGTTGGTAGGTGCCATGGCATCGAGTATGACTCACAGTGACTCCATGAACAACTGATCTGAACATTGTCCTATCCCATACCATCCTTACAATCTCTGACACACTCAAGCTCATTGCTGTAGTCACAGTGTCAATCCACCTACTGTAGGGTCTTCCCCTCTTTCATCAACCCTCAACATTTGCAAGTATGATGTTCATCTCTAAGGAATAACCTCTCCTAGCAACATGCCCAAAGCATATGAGACAAAGCTTCATCATCTTTGCCTCTGAGGAGCACTCTGGCTGCACCTTCTCCAAGACATATCTATTTTATTTTGACAGCTCATGGGATCTTCAGCACTATTCTCCAGCACCACAGTTCAAAGACACCAATTCTTCTTCTGTCATCCTTACTCATCCAGCTTCTGGATGCATAGCAAGTGACTGAAAATACCACCGCCTGAATCAGGTGTACCTTAGTTCTCAAAGTGAGAGCATTACTCCTCAATAATTTAGGAAAGTCTCTGACTACAGACTTTCCCAGTGCAATACGTCTCCTTATCTCCTGACTGCTAGTACCAAGTATATTGATTGTGGATCCAAGTAAGTAAGATAAAATTCTTGATAGTCTCAGTCCTTTCTCCATCCATCATGATATTGCCAATCAGTCCAGTGGTGAGGATTTTTGTTTTCTTGATGTTCAGATGCAATCCATACTGAAGTCACTTGAAGATGGAGTGATTTAAACCACAATAAGGTGGATAAGCTATTTGAAAAGGGGAAATGAAGGATCAGGAAACAGAAGAAGCTGAACTATTTCTATTTAAGTTGTTGGAAATGAAGAGCCAGCCCGCTGTTTAATTTTCAGTGCCTTGCACTCTGCTTTGCAATTTCACAGCTCTGTGAAAAGCGAGATACGAGACTCCTAATGAAGATAGATTCCATCTGCTATGATTTGAAATTGAAACAAGAGATTCTCTTGTGGGACAAATGGAGTACTGACTGGGAAGAGCAGCTGAAAGCAGTAAAAGTAATTTTAATGAGATTGGTTTCATAAGATAAGGCCTAAAATACATAGTATTGGTAGATCTCCATAATGGAAAAAGAGAGCTTTGCCTTCCATTAGGAATGTTTCTGGAGAAGTAACTAAAGAGGAAGTTCAGAATTAGAGCATGTTTTATTTGTAAAAGAAATAAAACAAACAAACAAACAAAACAACCACCAGTCTAGAATGAGAAGACACATCAGTGGAATGGAGTCAGCATTCCATTCCACTAGATATGGAATGCCGGAGAGACTGAGCCAGACACACTGGTAGGACAGAAGGCATCTTAGCTATCTAGTGTGGCTGTAATAGAAATAACAGGAAGAGATGACTTTGTGGTTGTTACATTCTGGGGACTGTTGAGTCAGTTCTGACTCATAACAACCTATGGACAACAGAACAAACATTGCTGGATCCTGCGCCATCCTCACTGTAGTTGTTACGTTTGAACTCATTGTTACAGTCACTGTGTCAATCTATTGTTAAGGGTTTTCATCTTTTCTTAAATTGACCCTCTCCCATCTCATCAAGGGGCTTCCTTTCTACCCTCAATCAGATAGATAGAGACAGTGACTGCAGCAATGGACTGTAATGTGTCAGACTTGATGAGGATGGCACAGGACAGGACAGGGTTTAAGGTCTATTGTTCATACAGTTGCTGTGAGTCGTACTTGAAGAATGTCAAACCTACTGTGGACTGCCAGGAGAACAAACAACTCCATCCTGGAGAGAGTGAAATCAGGCTGCTCTCTAGAGTTAAGGCTTTTCAAGTTCTGCCTTACATACTTTGGGCACATGACCAGGAGGGACGAGCCTTTGGAGAGGGAAATCATGCTTGGAAGGGTGGAGGGACAGTGCAGAAGAGCAAGACCCAGGATGAGATGGATTGACTCAGTGACTGGAGAAATGAGATAAGGGCTATCAGAGATGAAGAGATTCATTCTCAGAACGAATGTACATAGCATCACTATGAGTCGCAGGTGATTGGATGGCACACAACAACGACGACAATGACGACTACTGCTATTATTACTTTACCATGCATGGTTTCCTTCTCTGCGGGCTGACTTCTCTTGATAACATGTTGAAAGTACAAGAAATGCAGTCTCATTAGCCTTGTCTCTAAGGAGCACCCTGGCTGTACTTCTAAGACAGATGTGTTCATTCTTCTGGAAGTTTATAAATCCACTGCTATCAAGTTGGTTCTAACGCCACTGAGTTTCCAAGACTGTATCTTTATGCAGAGAAACTGCTGATCTTTCCCCCATGAGAAGGCTGGTCAATTCCAATGACTGACATTTCAATTAGCAGCCCAGGGTTCCTTCAGTATTCTTCACCAACATCATAATTTAGAGGTGTCAATTCTTCTTCAGTCTTCTTTATTCATTGTCCAGATTTTGAGCATCTAAGAGGTAGTTGAAAATATCATGCCTGGGATCAGGCACAATTTAGCCTTCAAAGTGGCATCTTTTCTTTTCTTTTTACATTTTAGAGAGGTCTTTTGCAGCAGATTTGTTCAATCCAAACCATTGTTTGAGTTCATTTAAAAAAATATCTATTTGCATACATTGTGTTTCACACTTCCTTCATTCACATTTTGCTTCATACAATCACTCCCATACGTTGTGGTTCCCCAACCCCAATACATTGTGTTTTATAAAATTAATCACTATTGAACTATGCTCACCAATATCCCCTCTTCCCAGAGCCTCACTGGATCTTTCCCATTTCCTTTTCCCCTCTCCCTCCACTCACCATATAGTGCAACCCTGTGACTTCCCTCTGACCCAACCTTTTCCATTTCCTCCCACCCCTTTCCCTCTTGGTCCCCCAAACATGTTTTACTAGTTATCCTTCTGTTAATTAATGGTCTTAGGTGGTATTTGTCCTTGAGAGACTGAGTTAGTTCACTCAGCACAATGCTATTCAGTCTCTCCCAAGTTATATAATATTTTCCAAAATTGTTCCATTGTGTGAATGTACCACAATTTCTAAATCCATTAGACTGTGGTTGGACATTTGGACTGTTTCCACATTCTTGTGATTGGGAATAACCACTAGAACATTGGTGTACAAATCTCCATTTGTGTATCAGTTCTATTTTCCTTGGGGTATATTTTTCTCAGTGGAAGAGCTGGCTCATATGGAATTTCTATGTTCAGCTTTTTGAGGAATCATCAAACTGCCTTCCAGAATGATTCTACTGTTTTATAAGCCCACCAACAGTGTTGTTGCTATGTAGCATCAAATGCTACTCATAGTGTCTCTATGCACAGTAGCTGTGGACTCTGTCCTATCCTGAGCCAATTTCACTGTCTCTGACACAGCTACCCCTTTTATTCCAGTCACTGTGTCAATCCATCTCATTTACGGTCTTCCTCTCCTGTGTTGTCCCTCCACCCTTCCAAGCATGATATCCTTCTCCAAGGACTGGTCCCTCCTAGCAAGATGCCCAAAGTATGTGAGATAGAGCTTCAAAATCCTTGCCTCTGGAAAGCAAGCTGGTTTCACAATCTCCAGGAAAGACCTGTTTGTTCTCTTGGCAGTCCATTACATGTCCAATACTTTTCTTCAGCACCACAACTCAAAGGCATCAATTCTTCTATCATTCTTATTCAGTGTGCAGGTCTCTGATGCGTCGCAAGTAATTGTGAAGACCATGGCCTGGATCAGGTGCACCTTAGTCTCTAGAATGACATCTTTGCACTCTGGAGAGTTCCCTGACAGTAGACTTTCCGAATACAATTCTTTTATTTTGATTTCCTGACTGCTGATTCAAAGAGTGTGATTTTTGTATCAGAGCAAAATGAAATTAACAGTCTCACTCTCTACTCCATCTATGATGGTGCTGCCAGTTAACCCAGTGGTATGAGAAGATAAAGTTGTTGATTGAGATCTTTTAAGATTAAATCTCTCTGTACATCTAAAACTTTTTCTAATAGAGTGGAAAAAACCCCAACCTACTTGTCAGGATTAGAACCAATGATATGGGAGAGGCAAAAGTTACATCAGAGCCAGGAAGCAGGTATCAGCATACATAGAAATAGTACTGTGGGCACATGAGTGATAGATATTAGAAGAAGTGAACACTTTAAGTGCCTGAATGAGATCAGAGATCAGGGACCAGAATGAGACCCACCCACTCAACTTTGAACTCTCTTGTAGCATCACCAGCCCAGAGAATGAGGCTATAAATAGAGCCTCACTTCACAGCAAGAGCACTCTCTCCCTGTTTCCTTTCAAGGAGGGACTTATTTCCCTTTGGGGATGTAACTCTCTAATAAATCTATTTTTGCTATTTTACCCTCTTTTCTGCCTCCTTGTCTTTATGTTCTAATAAAAAGCTTTGGCCTATATTTTAATGCTCCAGATACTAAAGTCTGTTCTTCCAAGAAACTCTAAAATGGGTGTATGCTGTACTATCTTGACACTTGAATACTGTGTCTTTTTCTCTGATTTCTTCCAGTGGGTATAATTATTTTGCCTGTGTGAGAAGGATGAACTAGGGTATTCACCTGATGGTAACATACTGAATGGGAAAAAATATTTAGTTGCCCATCTCAGACAAGGATCTCATAACAAAAGTTGACAGAACTACCAGAAACACAAGCTGGATTTGGAAGAGGCTGTGGCACTAGAGACATTATTGCCAAAGTCAGATGGATCTTGGCTGAAATCAAAGAGTACCACAAGAATGCCTATCTGTGCTTCATTGACTATGCAAAGGCATTTGACTATGTAGATCACAACAAATTGTGGTCTACCTTGGGAAAATGGGAGTCTCAGAACACTTGATTGTGCTCATGCCAAACCTATACTTACTTTGACAAGGAGGCAGTCGTCAGAAAAGAGCAAGAAAGCACTGCATGGTTAAAAAATTAGGAAAGTGGTGCGCTTTCATCTGTATGCAGAACACTTCACTCCAGAGGTTGGACTTTATGAGAAGGAGTGTGGCATCATAATTGGAGGAAAACTTGTCAGCAACCTGCACTATGAGGATGATACAACGTTGCTTGCTGAAACGGAGGAAGACCTGAAGTGTTTGCTGCAAAAGATCAAGTACTGTAGTTTTCAATATAAATTGAAGCTAAACATCAAGAAGTCAAAGATTCTCACCACTGGCCCAACTGGAAGAACCATGATGGATGGAGATGATATTGAAGTTTTTAACAATTTCAGCTTGCTTGGCTCCACAATCAACACTGTTGGCACCAGCAGTCAGGGAATCAAAAGATGAACTGCATTGGAAAATCTGCTGTCAAGGACCTCTCCAAAGTGCTGAGGAGAAATTTCATCAGTCCAGAGACGAAGACCCACTTGACCCAGACCATAGCCTTTACAATTATATGCTATGCATCAGAGAGCTAGGCAACGAATGGCTAAGGATGACAGAAGAAGAATTGAAGCCTTTGCATTGTGGTGCTGGAGAAGAGTATTAAACACACCATGAACAACCAGGAGAACAAATAAGTTAGTCTTTGAGAGGTTGAAACCAAGCTTCTCCTTAGAGTCAAGGATTTTGAAACTTTGTCTCACATACATTGGGCATGTTGCCAGGAGAACCAGTCCTTGGTTAAGGATATCATGCTTGGAGGGGTGAAGGGACAGCACAAGAGAGGAAGACCCCAGATGAGATGGATTGACACAATAACTGGGGTGATGGGATTAGATATGTCTGAGTTGGTGAGACTGGCTCAGGATATAGCAGGATTCACAGCTGTTGGACATAGAGTCACTATGAGTCACAGATGACTCAATGGCATATAAGAACAACAGCAACATAGGGCTTCCACAAGAAAAAAAGACTAATAACCCAATTACAAAATTGACAAAAGACATAGAAAAATTTTTCACGGGCAAAGACATTCAGATGACCAACAGACACAGGAAGAAATGCCCCAAATCACTGGCAATAAGAGAGATGCAAATAGAAACCACAATGAGACACTATCTTGCCCCCGAAGTAGAGGTTAATTTTAACTGGACAGACAGCAATAATTGTTTGATTTCTTTATTCCTGCTTATGTGGGTGTTGATTGTGGGTCCAAGTAAAAGGAAATCTTTGACTTCAGTCTTTTTTCATTTGTCATGATAATGATAAATGGTCCAGTTGAGAGGATTTTTCTTTATATTGAATTGTCATCCATATTGAAAGCTATAGTCTTTGGTCCTTATCAGTATGAGTGTCATTTTTTCTTCACTTTCAGCAAGTAAGGCTGTGCTACTTGCATATCACAGGCTATTGTGTTTTCTTCTAATCCTGATACCATGTTCTTCACATAGTTCAGATCCTTGGATTATTTGACCAGCATGCAACTTGAATATAGTGGAAGGATACAACTGCAATGCACATCTTCCCAGATTTTAAGCCACTCAGTTTTGTTCTAGTGACTTTGTAGGTTTCTTAAAAGCACAATTCAATGCTCTGTAATTCCCATTCTTTGCAACGTCATTGGTAATTTGTTATGAACCACACAAATGAATACTTTTACATAATTGCTAAAACACAGGTAAACATCTTTATGTTATTCTCTGCTTTTAGTAGACCCTTTTGAAGCCAGCAACAATATTCCTCATTCCATCTCCTCTTCTGGATGTGACTTGAATTTCTAGCAGTTTTCTGTGAATGTACTACTGCAATTGTTTAGTAAATGATCATTAACAAAATTTTGCTTATGTGTCATATTAATGATATTAGTCAATAATTTTTCACACTCTGTTGGATCATTTTTCTTTTAAATAGATCAAATATTGAAAAGGGAACTAATTAGGATATCTTCCAATTAGTTGGCCAGATTACTAACTTCCAAATGTCTTGGCATAAATTGTGAGTGCTTCCAGGGTTGTACCATCTTTGTGAAACTTCTTAATTGATATTCAGTCAGTTCCTGAAGTCTTGGGGTTTTGTGACTAATATTTTCAGTTCAGCTTAGATATTTTACTTGAATACTATCAGTTATTGATTATATGCTAATTTTTTAAATGGTTAAACATCAACTAATTATTTTAATCCAGTGGCTTTGTGTATTCCTTCTTCTTTTGATACTTTCTGCATTATTCAGTAGTTCATCCATCTAATTCTTCATTGTTGCAATCCAAAGCTTGAGTATTTCCTCAGTTCTTTCAACCTGAGAAATAACAACCACATTCTTCCTTTTTTATTTTCAAACACCAGATCTTTGCACATTTTATGAAAATATTTTACTTTGGCTTCTCAAATATCTTCTTGAGATTTTTTTTATCAGCTCTTTTACTTCATGATTTCTTCCTTTTATTTTAGGTACTGTATGTTTAAGGGCAAGTTTCAGAGTCCTTTCTGTCATTTATTTTGGTCTTTTCTTTCTTCTAAGAACTTTCACCTTTTTTTTTTTTTTAAATGTCCTAAATGTCATCCCCTCAGAGAGTGGGGTAGAGCTCCCCGATGAAAACAAGCTTGGAAGGAGTGGCATCCACTTCCGTAATAGCTTGCTTCCGGAAACCCTATGAAACTGGAGAGAGGATGAAAGGTACCCAAGTGTTGAGGACTCTCCTTCATAGGGTCACTATGAGTTGCGTGTGACTCGATGGCACTTAACAACAACATATACATGCAAAGGCATCAAAGAACAATAATTTGTCTTTGCATGCTTGGCACCTGAAGGCTTTTGCAAATAACTTCAAACAGAATTGTTGGTAAAGTTAAAGGTCATCATCAGGAAATAACATCTGGGGCTACCTTTTCTTAGCTGAATTCTGTGGCCGCATATATAGTGTACGTCCAGGGCCATGTGGTAAACAACTTATGGATGGTTGGCCTCCTTGAGTTAACCTACCCTGTCTTAATACTTTTTTTAACATACCAAGAGTATTTATTTGTATTAATAAAGCGGTTGGTACTTCTGGTATCTCAAACAGTAAGCACATATCATTTTTAAGTGATAGTCCATTCTCTGTCCTTATGCTTCCTCTTGTATGTTATTACCTCCAAATGTAACTACCTAGGTCCTTCTCCAAGGAGCTGCCAAAAAGAACTCAATGCAAAAGTCCATCCTTCAATAAATGGTACTGGCAAAACTGAACTTTTGCATGCAGAAAGCTGGAACAGGAGCCACATCTCACACTATACACAAAAATCAACTCAGAGATTGATGGATCAGAGACCGAGGGGTAAAGCCCAAAACTATAAAGATCATAAGAGACAAAATGGAATGAAACTTAGAAGGCCTAGCCTATGGTATAAATAGACTGGCAAATGCAGCCAGAAATGCACAACCAGGAGAGGATAACAACGATGAATGGGACCTTCTAAAGATTAAGTCCCTGTGTGCATCAAAACCTTTTTCCAGTAGGGTGAAAAGAAAACCAACAGACTAGGAAAAAAGATTTGCCAATGCCATCTCAGAGTCTTATAACAAAAATTTACAGACTACTACAGGGCCTCCAAAATTAAAAAGTCTGATAATCCAATTATAAAATGCACAAAAGATATGAAAATATTTTCACAGAGGAAGACATTCAGATGGCCAACAAACACATGAAGAAAAGCTTAAAACCATTGGCAATGAGAGAAATTCAAATCAAAACTACAATGAGATACTATCCCATCCCTTTAGCAATGCAAGGTTTAACAAGACAACAAGCAAAAAATTTTGGAGAGGATGTGGAGAGACTGGAACACTCATCATTCTTGGTGGGATTGTAAAATGGTAAACTGCTCTGGAAGGCAGTTTGACACTTACTCAAAAAGCTGAAAATAGAGATTCCATATGACCAGCTATTTCACTGCTAGGAATATAACCCAAGGAAAACAGAACTGAGATACAAACAGGTGT
The DNA here is from genome assembly GCF_000299155.1 of Elephantulus edwardii. Lineage (NCBI taxonomy): Eukaryota > Metazoa > Chordata > Mammalia > Macroscelidea > Macroscelididae > Elephantulus > Elephantulus edwardii. Next base: position 3,972 of record NW_006400825.1, on the reverse strand, counting down.
GTTTTTTTTTCAAACAGGTATTTGTACACCAACGTTCATAGCAGCATTATTTGCAATAGCAAGAACATGGAAACAACCCAAAGGTCCATCAATGAACAATTGGATTGAGAAACTGTGGTATATTCACAGGATGCAATATTATGTATCACTCAGAAGCAACAATTTTGAAAAATACTATACAACATCTCTATCTGTGTTTCATTGAGTATGCAAAGGCTTTTGACTGTGTAGATCACAACAAACTGTAGCTAACCTTGAGGAAAATGGGAATTCCAGAACACTTGATTGTGCTTATCAGAAACTTATACTTGGACCAGAAGGGAGTCATCAAGAGCAGAGCAAGGAAACACTGCATGGTTCAAAATTGGGAAGGGTGTTGCAACAAGGATGTGAGCTATCTCCCTATCTTTTCAATCTACATGCAGAACAGATTATCCAGGAGGCTGGGCTCTAGGAGAAGAAATGTGGCATCAGGACTGGAGGTAGACTCAACAATCTGTGTCATGCAAATGACACAACCCTGCTTGCTGAAACTGGGGAGGACCTGAAGCACTTGCTGCAGAAGGTCAAGGACTGCAGGTTTCAATATGGATTGAAGCCCAACATCAAGAAAACAAAGATTCTCACCAC
>NW_006400825.1:0-2037 GCF_000299155.1 Elephantulus edwardii | reverse complement strand
GAGATACCATTTGACCCAGCAATTCCACTACTGGGAATATACCCCAAAGAGACCTTAACTGACATCCAAGCAGATATATGAATACCCATGTTCATCGCGGCTTTGTTCACAATAGCAAGGAGTTGGGAACAACCTAAGTGCCCATCAATGAATGGATAGAGAAGCTGTGGTAAATTCACACAATGAAAGCTGCGTTGAAAACCAAGGAACTCTTGCAATATTATTCAAAATGGATGATCCTGGAGGACATTATGCTGAGTGAAATATCTCAGTCACAAAAGGACAAATACTGCACAATGCCACTGTTGTAAAGCAGGACTGACCTCGGGGTTGGGAGGAGACTGAGAAGGATGGGTTCAATAATGTGTACTGCTTTGAAACAGATGAGGGAGAAAACTGTTTAAGAGGGAAAATTATTAGATATTTTTGTCATGACAGGAAACCAGAGGGTAGGCTGCATAGTGCAATGGACCTGGGAGGAGGCCTTGTAAAACAATGAAATCATTTTTCTTTTACTTTTCCAAAAAGGTAGTGTACTGGGGGGAGGGTTGGGAGGGGAGAAAAGTACAAACATGAATGGATGGAAATCCAAAGCCTCTAAAAACCAACAACAAAAAACCTACAGCTCTGAACCTTACTCTGTCCTGAGAAAACTTGACTATCTCCAACATACCTGACCACATTGTCATTGTCACTGTGTCAATCCATCTCATCCAGGGCCTTCCTGTCTTGTGCTTACCATCTACCCTTCCAAGCATATGTCTTTCTCCGAGGACTGGACCCTTCTGACAACATGCCCAAAGTAAGTGAGGAGTTTCAAAATCCTTGTCTCCCTGGGACTAAAGCTCAAAACCATAAAGTTCATCAGAGACAAACTGGGATCAAGCTTGGATGGCCTAGTCCATAGTATAAAGAGACTGCCAAATACAGCCAGAAATGCACAATCTGGAGAGGATAAAATTCATGAATGGGACCTTCTCAAGATTAAATCCCTGCGAGCATCAAAATTTTTTTTCCAACAGAGTGAAAAGAAAACCTACTGACTGGGGGGAAAACATCTGGAAAACATTTTAGACAAAAGTCTCATAACAAAAGTTTACAGAATCATACAGAGCCTCCACAAGAAAAGGACTGAAAACACAACTATGAAATGGGGGACAAAACATGGAAAGAATTTCACAGAGAAGGTAGTCAGACACGTGAAGAAATGCTCAAAATCACTGAGAATAAGAGATGCAAATCAAAACCACGATGAAGTACAATTTCACTCCAGTAGCAGCAGCAAAGTTTAATACTACAGCGAGTAAAATATGGATGTGGAGAGGATGTGGTGAGATAGAAACTCTTATACACTGTTGGTAGGATTATAAAATGGTACAACTACTCTAGAAAGCATTTTGGCACTTCCTCAAAAACCTGAACATAGACATTCCTTATGACCCAGCTATTCCACTACTTGGAATATACCCTGAGAAAATGAGAACTGAGGCACAAATGGAAACTTGTTCCTAGCAGCATTATCACAAGAACATGGAAACCGCCCAAATGTCCAACCACAATCAAACGGATTGAGAAATTATATATTCACACAATGGAATAGTCTGCAGCACACAGGAGTAATGATTTTGTAAATCACTACCTAATCTGGGAGGGACTGGAGAGTAAGTGTGCTAAGTGAACTAACTCAGTCCCATAAGGACAAATATAGTATAAGAAAATTATTGTAGAAATAGATAACTGGTAAAATGTATATTAAGATCTTAGGGAGCTCTGGTGGCCTAGTGGCAAGAAGCTGCACTGCAATCCCAGAGGTACGCAGTTTGAATCCACCAGATGCTCTGCTGGAAAAGGAGGGGCAATTTCCTCCTGTACCAGTCAGATATGATTTGACAGTACACACACACACACACACACACACACACACACACTATAATAAAATAAATTTTAAAAATATCTATAGGAGTGGGGATCAGAAGGTTGGGGCTGGGCAATCAAGGGGTCACATGGTTTGATGGTGGAAGGGGGGTAGGGAGGTGG